>NC_073303.1:208016646-208276646 GCF_027595985.1 Sorex araneus
CAGGAATCACCCCTGGTGATGCTCAGAGGACCATATGGGATGCTGGGATTCGAACCTGGGTTGGCCAGGTGCAAGGCAAACACCCTACCCGCTGTGCTATCGCTCCAGCCCCTCAGTTACTGCATTTAAGATTCTTTCCTCATCTCTCATTTTTGGCCTGCAGTTCTAAGTTTCGCAGTGAAGTAAAGAAAAACACAGCATTTCCTAAAAAATAATAAAATTAGAATCACCATACTTACTTTTAGTCACTAGATCAAAATATTTCAACTCAGAATCTTGAAAATATAGCAAAATTATTTACAACGAGGATGTAGAAGCAATGCTTTCCATTGGCAGGACAATAGATAAGCAAAATATACCATTAACATTCAGTCTCAAAACATAAATAAATTCTAACATATGTTATAATTTGAATGAACCTTGCAGACATATGTTAAGGAAAATTATTCATTAAGAAAAGAGAGGTAATGGAAGATGTGTGCTGAAAGTAGATAAAGGACCAAACATTATGGCCTCTCAGTTATTGTGTTGCAAACCATAATGCCCCAAAGTAGAGAGAGAATCAAAGGGAAAGTGTGTGCCATAGAGATAAGGGGAGGGGCGGGATGGGGGAAGGGTACTGGGAAAATTGGCGTGGAAAATGTGCACTGGTGGAGGGATAGGGGTTCGATCATTTTATGACTGAAACTCAAACATGAAAGCTTTGTAAGGGAATCTCATGGTGATTCCACAAAAAAAAAGTTAAAGCAAAAAATAAATAAATAAAAACGACAGAACCGCACGATTCCATTTTTACAATGTATATGTAGTAATCAAATTCACAGATATAAAGTATTTTTAAGGTTCAAAAGAAAACAGGGCGGTGCTGTTTAATACATGCAAAGCTTCAGTTTCGCAAGTCGAGAAGATTCCTCGACAAAACGTGAGGTTATTATGCTAAGTTTATAACATGAGGAAGTGAAAGACAATTGCCAGATGGTTTTATTCACATGTAGAATATGAATAACGAACACAAACAGGCTCGCAACCACAGTAAAATGAACTCCTAAACTCATTAAAATCTATGGTGGTTAGTAGAAGGCGGGGACAAGGAAGAAAGAGGAAACATGGCTGAGGGCTATTTTTTTATTGTGACGGCACTGAAACTACAGTGTGAAGTGTTGAGAGTCTTACAGCACTGTAGCACTGTCATCCCCGCTGCTCATCGATTTGCTCAAGCGGGCACCAGTAACGTCTCCACTCTGAGACTTGTTGTTACTGTTTTTGGCATATCGAATACACCACAGGGAGTTTGCCAGGCTCTGCCATGCGGGCGGGCAGGATACTCTTGGTAGCTTGCCGGGCTCTCCAAGAGGAATGGAGGAATCAAACCCAGGTTGGCCACCTGCAAAGCAGATGCCCTACCCGCTGTGCTATTGCTCCAGAATCTTATATATGCAATAAAATGGTATTAAGCTATACCACTGAACTTATATAATATTGTAAACTAATTATATGTAACTTTGGGGGACCACACCCAGCAATGCTCAGGGCTTACTCCTGGCTCTGTCCTCAGGCATCACTTCTGGCAGGGCTCAGGAGACCATATGTGAAATCAGATATAGATCTGGGTTAGTTCAGTGCAAGGTAAATGTCCTACCTGCGGTACTATCTCTCCAATCCCTAATTTTAAATATATTAAAGAGAAGGGAAAGACTCTTACAGATTTATTTTCTAACAGTGTGAATGCATGTAAAACTACATACTTAAATCAGTTAAATATTAAATTATGTATTACATATTTACTTAATTTAAAAGCATAAATATATTGATCTTTCTTCTTAAAAATGCAAAGACCTAAAATACTAAATTAAGACCAAAAATACTTAAAACCATTTAGCACACTCTTATTGTAACTATGTTGAGAAAAGTTGCTTCATCCCCTATATTGCTGTTACTTTTGCAATGAATGTTTGGTATTTTTGTTTTCTTTTTTTTTTAGTTTGTGATCAAGGATGAAAGCATTTTGTTTTTTTTTTAAGATTATAGTTATTTTATTTTATTTTATAAAGTTGTTCACAATAATTTATTACATTAAATATTCAATATTCCAACACCGTTCCACCATTACACCATTACACCTTCTACCACCTTTATTTCTAATTTTCCCAACTCCCATCCAAGCCTGCCCCAATTGCAGGCCCTAAATAATTTATTTGCATTGTCTATTATGAATAGTCTGTTAAAATGATCCAAAAAAGCTTCCTTAGAAGAAAGTGTGTGAAGATTCTTGTATTTCCCCCTGGAGCCATTAGTTTTTATATAAGAGATTAATAAGATGTTATTACATGCTGAGTCTTGTGTGCTAATATTTTTTCCTTTAGATCAAAATCAGTTCCCTTTATTTTACACTACATACAACATGGTGTGCTACTCCTGGTACTTCAGTGATATAGAGCATGGGATGTCACACAGCCTCAAATGCAGCCGCATACTTCAGGAACTCTAAATTTTTTTTGTTTGAGATTTGAAGTTTTAATATTTTTGTCAAAAGAAATTTTTTTTAAATTTTATTTTCATATGGTTGTTCACATTAATTGATTACATTCAATATTTCAACACCAATCCCACCACCATTACACCTTCCTACCACCATTGTTTCGAATTTTCCCACCGCCTTTCAAGCCTGCCTGCCAGGGGCAGATGCTAGATCATTTCTTCTCTACTGCTCATTATGAATATCACGAGAGGTCACGTGCACTTCTGGGATTCTAAAACTGCAAATGATTAGGGTCCAGAGACACCTCTATAGGGGGCTGATCCATTTTGAGATTCATTCGGGAGTCTCTGGATTAAGGCTGATGTTCTGAGAAGGTGCCTGTAGGCCAATCAGGACCCCAAGCGGGTGAGGAGACCGGAAGGGATGACCCCTCTCCTCTGCCCCCATGTGGCCTGGAGTCTTAGTCCTTGAACCCGAGTACTTGGGTTTTTCTTCTGGAATCTCAAGGCCAGCGGGGTTTCATCTGGAGCAGGCAGAGAGAATTGGCTGGGCACAGGGTTCAGGGAGATCTCCAATGAGTTTCTGTCTCCTGGGATTACACTGTCATGTCTCCGGATCCAGGTGTTGTTTTAAATCTCGTTAAGTGATTTCTCTGCATCTACTGGTATGCTCATGAGATTTTTATTTTTCCTTGTATTGATAGCACTTATTATATTGATTGATCTTCATATAATGTAAATCATTCTTGGTCTTAGTGAATAATCTTTTTGATGTACTGCTGGGTTTCATTCACTAATATTTTGTGGAGGATCTTTAAATGCATGTGCAGGTAAATCAGAAACATAGTCTATAGCTGGTTTTGTGGTTTTTATTTTTATTTTTTGTAAATTGAATCACCATGCGATACGCAATTATAAAGCTGTTCCTGATGGTTCCACCCCACCCCCCAAGGCTGCCTCGACGTCAAACACTTTTCTTCTTTCTCTCTCTCCTTTTGGGGACTATGGTCTGCAATACTAAGAGGTTATCATGTTTGGTCCTTCACCTGCTGTCAGCACACAGCTCTTATCCAGAGTGATCATTTCCAGCTATCATTGTCAAAGTGGTCCCTTCTCTGGCCCAGCTGCTTTCTGCCTTCAGCACTTGAGGCGGGCTTCAACCTTCCAACCATGGACCAATTCTCCTGACCCGTTTTTCTGCTGCCCTAGGTTCTTTTACCAAAGTGATATCTCCATTCGCTTTTGGTATCAGGGTAATATTTGCCTCATGGAAACTTTTGGGGACAATTCCTGCATCTTCAACTTTCTGAAAGAGCCTGCAAGGATTGGGATTTTAAAGGTTTGGAAGAATGCATTAGTAAATCATCTGGACCTGTTCTATTGCTTTTTGGGGGGGGAGAGATTTTTTATTACCATTTCTATTTCTTTGATAGTAATTGACTTGTGCATGTGCTAGATTTCCACTAGATTCAACCTTGAGAGAGTATAGGAGTCCAGAGATTTATCCATTTACCCTAAATTCTCTAATTTTGTGGCATATTTTCAAAATAATTTCTAATAATCCTATTTTCTGTGCCATTTGTTGTGACTTGTCTTTTATTCCTAATTTTGTTTGTTAGCTGGCATTTTTTATCTTTCTTTCTTTATGAATCTTGCTAACAATTTGTCAAACTTGTTCATTCTTTAAAATACAGCATTGATTTCATTGATCTTTAGAACGATTTTTCATTTCCATTTCATTTGTTTCTGCTTTAAATTTTATTTTCTTCTGTATTCTTGTTTTGGGTTACGTTTGTGGGTCTTTTTCTAGCTGCCTATGCTGTATTATTTGATTACTTATTTGGGCATTTTCTTGCTTCTCAATGAGTGCCTGAATTGCTATAAACTTTCCTCTTAACCCTGGCCTTGCTGTATTCCAGACATAGCTGGTATTTTCATTCTCATTTGTTTCCACGAATTTTTTAATTTTCTTTTTTATTTCCTCTTTGACCCAGTGGTTATTCAGCAGTAAGGTTTTCAATTTCCTTTCCTTTTCTTTAATGTAGAAAAAAAGGCAACTGTTGATATAATTCTAGGATTAAAATTGATAACAAAGTTGCAATAGTAATATTAATAGATCTAGAAAATAAAATCAATGTGACCATTGCCGCATCTCATTGCAGTGTTGCTAAGTTCTTATCTAAGGATTTATTAAGATTTTTGTTGCTGTGGGAGGTGTTGCAATTCCAGATTCTTGGTCTGGGCCAAAGGGTCAACAAGGGGGCAGATGTGGATGATGGGTGGGGCTGCTGGGCTTTCAGAAGTATGGGGGCGTGGGGGAGAGGCTGCCGCCCTGACTCTGAAAAAGCACCAGACTTCTTCATCCAGGCACCTGTACTTGAAATTATTTGGAGATTGGTGTCTCTGCAGAAAATATCCATAAGGCAGTGGAGTCGAACCCTTGACGTAGCTGGACTGGCGGAGATGGGTGGTGATGCTGAAGCCTTGGTTAGGCAAGTCTTAGGCCTTCTTCCTCGGGGGGTGCTCTGGAGTCTTCAGCAGCCCGGTGGCAATTCCATAGGTTTAACTGCACGTAGTTGTAACTGTAGGGAGGCATTTCTCGCAAAAGGCGGTGGTGGGGCAGGGCTGGTGAGTGAGTTGACACGGCAGTAGATGTCCATTTTCAAGTCTTTCAGTTTATAAATAATTTTTCATGTCAATGCCTTAGGATCTGGGAGAAGAGTTGATAATATTTCTGTCTTATTGATTTTATGGAAATATATTCTGTGATCTAGTATGTGTTCTGTCTTTGCCGGCGTTATCTATCGTCGTGTAAATGCAAATAAAAAAATTAGATATCATCTCACATTAGTGAAACTGGCACATCACAAAGGGGGAAAACAGTATTGACATGGAAGTAAGGAAAGAAGGATCCTAATTCAGTGCTAGTGGGACTGTCGACTACTGGGTGTGACTTTTTTTGGAAAATAAAATGGATGCTTCTCAAAAAGCCAGGGCTTGAGTTTATATGTGACCTAGCTGTTCCGCTTTATCGCATCCCAAAGAACCCAAAAACTGTTTAGAAAAGATATTTGCACTACTTTATTTTAAAAAATGATTTGTTTCATTAAAGAACTGTGATGTACAAAGTTATTGATATTTGTTTTCGGCATACAATATTTCAACACAAACCATACCACCCGTATAAATCTTCCACCACCTGTGTTCCCCTACTCCGTCCCCACACCCTCTGTCCCATCCCCCACTTGTTATGTTGAGATACACGTTACTAAGTTTGGTGATGTCACCTTAGATCTCATGTCTTCAGTGCTTCTAAGTGCTTTATATATATAGTTATACCACTCTACCCCATCACCAGTAAAACTGAAGCCCCGTTCTCCCGTTACTTCCCTTTCTCATTTTCTTCCTTCCCCTTTGATTTGTTTCCTTCTCTGTTCTACTCCTCCCTAAACTCTGGGGTCAAGGATAATCTAGGTACCCCCTCCTTTATTCAATACATTTATTCATCCAGTATTCTATGTAGCACAGATAAGTGAAATTTGTCTTTAGATTGATATAGTGATGATTTAGATAATGAGATGATAGTTAGGTTTTAATAGTGATAATTTAGATAATGCGATTTGTCTTTTCAGATAACTGTGTTTGTCTTTCTTCTTCTGGCTTATTTCACTCAACGTGATATCTTTCAGTTCCAACCAGCTTGCAGCAAATTACAGGACTTCATTGTTCCTTGTAGCTACATAGAATTCTATTGGGTATTTATATAACATCTTCATAATCCATGTGTCTGTTGTTAGACACCTAGGTTGATTAATATCTTAGAAAGTTACTAAGTGCAGCAATGACAAATGGTTTCACTTCTGTTTATTACAACACTATTTATAGTGGCCTAAATATTTAAATAATCCAAGTGTCCAAGAACAGATGACTAGAATAAAAATATATATGGTACATAAAGAGGCCCCCATAACCATGCCACCAGACTCTGTGCCAAGCTGTTTTCACTTGGGGCACCCCAGAGGAGGATGGGGGAGAGCCCTCCCTGTCCCGGCAGCTGACCTCCACAACCCAACTGATGCCACGCTCCACGCTGTTTCCCACATGCTCGGGCCGAGCTTCACATACAAGTGAACATATTCCTGGACTGCGTGACCACTTTTGTGGCCATGCAACACATCATCAGACACTCCCTACTCATTTTCTATACCTCTCAGAGGGCCTGGGAAGCTACCGAGTTTATCCCGCCAGCACAGCAGAGCCTGGCAAGGTACCCATGACGTATTTGATATGCCAAACACAGTAACAAAAATGTGCTCTGTGCTCTTCATGTTCCTGGAGCGAGCAGACGCCATTGGGCTACAGGGACGAATGGAGATGTTGCTGGCGCCCGCCCAAGCAATCGATGAGCAACAGGATGACAGTGATGCAGTGATGGTACATAAACAAAATGGAGTACTAATTGGTCATGAGAAAAAATGAAATTATGCCATTTTCTGCTGTGTAGATGGCTCTGTAGAGCATCGTACGGAGTGAAGCCATTCATAAGAGAAAGACAGACACAGAATGATCTCTCCCACGTTTGGAGTATAAAGATGCACCGTAAGAAATAACAAATACACAAAGGCAACAGAAACTGAAAACTAATTTTCAGTAGGAGGATCACTATGGCAACAGAATGGAGTGGGGAGGAATTATGGGGAGGGAGGAAGAACACTGGTACAATGATGGAAACTCTGGTACAAAATGGATACTTATGGAGGGTGTGGTGCTTAAATGTGTATGCACAAAAATCTACCATTAACAGCATTGCGCATCATAAAACCAAAAATTAAATTAAATTAATTTACTTAAATTTATTTAAAATAGCTTTACTTATTATTTTTATTATGTTTTTGCTTTTTGGGTCATATCTGTCGATGCACAGGGGTTACTCCTGGCTCTGCACTCAGGAATCACCCTTGGCGGTGCTCAGGGGACCATATGGGATGTTGGGAATCGAACCCAGGTCGGCCGTGTGCAAGGCAAACGCCTTACTAGCTTTACTTATTTTTAAGAATTTATTTTTAAAAAATAAGCAACCAAAACACAGTAACCTCAAGTAGAGAGTCCCATGATACGAATTTCTCAGGCAGATGATGACGATGAAGCTAACAGTGTTGTTGGTGGTAGTATTGTGGGTGGCTGTGCTGCTTGCAATGACGGCAGTAGTTGTAACGCTTCCTATTTCAGCAATTTTATGGAGCCAGGGGTCTCGCAACAGTTGCCTGTGCCTATTCTACATCATTAGACCCAATAGCTAGTCTTCAGTTCCTCTCGTCAGGCAGAACTTCAGCCAGACCCTGGTACACGGCCCCGGCACTGCCCTGGACATCTGCAACCTTTAGGTCACCTCTGAAGCACTTCCTAAAGGGAATGCCTGATCAGGCTGTTCCCATTTTTTAGGATCCCCGTGTGGCCCCTGCAGCTCCTCCGGTGAAGATCAAATATTTTCCCTTGGGTTTCAACAAACTGAGCTGTGTTTCTGGCTTCCAAGCCCTGCTTCCTCTCCCTGGCCCCTTTCAATCACACTCAGCGTTAGAGTGCTGGCTCACCGCCTTTCTCTCTGCTGAGTGCTCTCCTCAGCTACAATCACTTTGTAGAACCTTTCTATTCATGTCTTCTCCCCAGCTCACCCACCAAGTAGGAAAGCCTATCCTGTCCCATTCACATTCACAAGCCGACCTTCTGTGCTGGCACAGAGATGCCTTAGAGGCATGTTTCTTGAATAAAAGTGAGCACAGACTGGGGGCTGGAGCAATAGCACAGTGGGGAGGGTGTTTGCCTTGCACGCGGCCGACCCAGGTTCCATTCCCAGCATCCCATATGGTCCCCTGAGCACCGCCAGGAGTGATTCCTGATTGCAGAGCCAGGAGTAACCCCTGTGCATTGCCGGATGTGACCCAAAAAGCAAAAAAAAAAAAAAGAAAGAAAAGAAAAAGAAAGTGAGCACAGACTGAAAATATTACAGCTTAACTTCAATAGGCCTGGGAGGTAAAACTGATAAAAACGGACAGGTCATGCCTCCTATTTTCCACTGCCATGATCTCATGGTATCCTCCAGTGCTGGTCTTTTGCTATTAACTATAACAATTGTCTGGTTTGATGCAGCTTTTACAATTATATAAAGCAGATAGAGGATAACCACTTCAAGTAACAAAAGGCATGTTAAAAATAAGGTTTTATTCATCCTTCACCATATGACATGTATTTTTTGTTCTTTCCTCGTCCTCCAAATAACTCTAAAGAGACATTATTTTTAAATGTTACTGTCTTTTAGTAATATACTTATCTAGGCAATGTAATAAACAACACATTCTGGCTTAAAACACATGTCACTTCATTATGGTGCTGGATTTGTGGATAACAATTTGAGGCAGGCCTGACTGGTGATTATTCTGCTTCCTGGCAAGAAAAACCACAGACTAACAGATAGGACATGAACAGATCTGGAAGACGCAGAGAATTTCATCCCCACTGCTGTCTTGGGTCTTGCTGGCCGCTCTAGAGACCCTGCCGAGATCAAAAGAAGAGCGTGGCCCTGGCGGGTAATCTTAGCAGAGTCAGTCTCCTTGCCAGAGCTCAGTTCTCCCAAGTACTGTTGCAAGAACCCACATAGACTCTTCAAGGTTCAAATGACCTTTTTTCGCCCATAATCACAAAACCTCTCTTATTCTAAAACCCCTAGGTGAGACCAACACGCTCAAGGAGGCTCAGGTTCAGAGGGGTCTGGGGGTAGCAGCCCAGAGATGTACTGTCAGGATCCACCACAGAGACCCCAGGTTTATGAGTGAGCAGAGACAGGTTTTGGGGGAAGCAAAGGCCCCGGGTTTCCCCCTACCAATCTCACACTTTTTAGGGCCATCAACTTACCATAGAAAAGCAATTTTCAGGGCTGGAGCAATAGCACAGCAGGTAGGGCATTTGCCTTGCACGCAGCCGACCCGGGTTCAGTTCCCAGCATCCCGTATGGTCCTCTGAGCACTGCCAGGGGTGATTCATGAGTGCAGAGCCAGGAGTAACCCCTGTACATTGCCAGGTCTGACCCAAAAAGCAAAAAAAAAAAAAGCAATTTTCTTGTTTTAGCACATTTTATTGAAGTATCATTGGCGTAAACACAATGTAAATTCCAGCAGTTAGGTTTCCCAAGTTTCTGTGCAGTTAAGAATCACTGCACACACCATCAATGTGCTTCCCTTTTCCGTGGCCGATTGAGACCCTCCATCTTTGATGGAATTACTCTTATTGTGATTTGTTAGTTTGCTTGCTTCAGTAACTTATCTTGAGCATATAAAAGACTGGACTGGAGCCAGAGCACGGGGGGTAGGGAATTTGCCTTGCATGCCATTGATTCCTCTGCCCCTCTAGAGCCTGGCAAGCTACCGAGAGTATCCCGCCTGCACGGCAGAGCCTGGCAAGCTCCCTGTGGCGTATTCGATATGCCAAAAACAGTAACAACAAGTCTCACGATTGAGACGTTACTGGTGCCCGCTCGAGCAAATCGATGAACAATGGGATGACAGTGCTACGACAGTGCTACGTTTTAGTTTATAGTCAAAAAACAAAACCTCTTCTCTCCCTCTCCCTCCCTCCCTCACCCTCTTTCTCTCTCTCTTTCCCTTTTCTCTCTGTGTCTTTCTTCCAGGATTGCTTTGCTTTATCGATTTGAGAGACAATTTTGCAGTTCCATCCAATTTTAGAGATTTCTTACCCAATATCCTTGAAAAATGCCATTGGATTTTATAGGAATTATGTTGAATCTGTAAGTTGCTTTAGATAAGTATGTCCATATTTGTTGGATATCATTGGGTTGTCCTTTCCCCCTTGCCACTAGGAGGTTAGGTTTATCAGTCACACCCATCAAAGTGCTCCCGAGTCACTCCCATTCCTTTGTTTATCTATAACCATTTCTATCAGTTTATCTGCTCTTCCCTTAATCAAACTCTGTTAATTGGTAAGGTCAGAACTTTCTAGGACACTGAATATTATAACATTGCCTTTCTCTCCTCTTTATGACTTTTGAATAATTTACTTTAAAGCTATGTCTTTTTTGTATAGACACGAGAAGACAATATTATGTTTTTATAACTTAAGACTTAATTGGCCTCGAATATTATTCCCTTCTGGGCATCTGCTTTCTCCACTTAAGCCTCAGTTGCCCTCAGTTCCTAGCACCCCAAAGTAGGGTCCCCGACGTGGGACGGGAAGGATCCAGGGCAAGCGGTGAGTTATGTGCTCCCCTGGCATCGAGATGGGCCTGGCCAAAGTGCCTAATTCTTAACTATAAGTTAAGAGCTTGATCATAGACAAATGCTGTCATGATCCAATAGTAATTATGAGACTGGGACCCTGCCAGGGATAGGAAAGACTGATCTGGCCTGAGCACTGTAGTCTGAGATTGAGATGGCCCCAGGAGAGCAATTCTATAAGCTTTAATGCATCTCTTATTGTGTCCATACAAAATAATTAATATTATGAATTCTTATATGTTTGCTGGCTGAGGAGAAGAGAAACACATTCATGGGACTCTGCCCTTGGGTGGATCCTCCTGCTGAAAGAGAATTAAGTCCTAGGAGAAGCATCCCCTGAGGAAAAAGAACCTTAATCTATTGCTGACCACACCTATGTGTATGCCCCAACCCCCTCATGTGGTGGAGATTTAACTAGGCTGTAAGAGTGGGTTGGGGGCCAGATCCATCGGGCCAGATCCACCGGTGCCAGATCCATGGGAGCCAGATCCACGGGGGCCAGATCCACGGGGGCCAGATCCACAGATCGAGAGAGAGACCGAGAGCCGGGAGAGAGGCAGAGAGAGAGAGAATGAAGTAGGATGGGGGAGAAAGAAGCAGGAGGAGAATCAGAGGAGAATGGAGATGGACATGAAATAAACCGATCGAGCAACCAGTTTGGCCTTCTTCCTTCCTTCGCCTGCCCTGCCGCCTGCGCGCCCTTTCTTTTTATTTTTGTGTTTTACACACATATTAACAATATTTGCTCTTCCACTATGGAAGAGCTATCTTTTCATTTATTTGTATTGTTTTCTATTTTATTTAGCTTTTTTAAACTTTCCATTATTATATTTCACCTCCTTTATCAAGCTTACTGCCATACTTTAGATAAAATTATATGGGATTGATTTTGTTATTTCTCTTTCCTCAAATTCATTTTATGTATGTGTAAAGGGAATAAAATTTTGTATATTAATTCTGTATCCTGATACTTTGGTGTATTAATTTTTATCTTTAGTTTTTGATGGAGTTTTTAGGGTTTTTATTATAGTGTATGTTTTAATGTCATTAAGCTATGCTTTTTACTCTCTTTTTCTAAGTAAGATATCTTCTATATAATTTTCTTGCCTAATTTCTCTAACTAGAATCTCAAAACTTTGTTGAATAATGATTACTGTACACTGTGGACTTAGTCTTGATTCTTAGTGGGAAACTTCCAGCTTTCAAAAAACTATCGATTATATTGGTTGTGAGTTTTTCATATGAGGCCCCTATTATATTGAAATATATCACGTATCAAGTTTTTAATCACAAATGGACATTGGAACTTCTCAAATGCTTTTTGAGCATCCTTTAATATATTATTTAATATTTCCTGTCACTGATGTGGTATGTTATACAAGTTTTTATAATATACACTATAATATATTATGTTTAAGGTGATTTTGGATTCTATTCTTTTTCAATACTTTGTTGAAAATTTTTATATCTATATTTATCATGGGCTGGAGCGATAGCACAGTGGTTGGGCGTTCACCTTTCACGTGGCCACCCGAGTTTGATTCCTCCGCCCCTCTAGGAGAGCCTGGCAAGCTACCAAGAGTATCGAGCCCTTGCGGCAGAGCCTGGCAAGCTACCCGTGCATATTGGATATGCCAAAAACAGTAACAATAAGTCTCTCAATGAGAGATGTTACTGGTGCCCGCTCAAACAAATCTATGAGCAACGGGATGACAGTGACAGTGATTTATTATAGATATGTCTACAAATTCTAGGGAGCCCTTTGCCTATGTTTTACATAAGAATGATGCTGCCCTTATAAAATGTGTTTGTGATTATTTCACTTTTAAAATATTCTTGAAAGGTTTGGGGATATATAGATATTAGATCTTCTTTGAAACTTTGGTATAATACACTGGTGAATCCGTATGTCCTGTGCTTTTATACATAAGGAATTTTTCAATTACGGCTTCCGTTTGTGTGCTTATAAATTTTAACTTAGCTCTCTGTATCTTCCTTGATGAGCCTTGGAAGGCCGTGAGATTTTAAACATCCATTTCCTGTAGGTTATACAGATCCAATTTTAATTTTTAGAAAAAACATTCAAGATGAATTGTTTTTTCCCTTGAAAATTGTGACAGAGTAGAAAAATACTTCAGAGATAAAAATACTGGATAGTTTGTTTTTCAGTATGGAACTCTGTTGAGACCTTGGAACAGTTCCAGAAAGACTTGGATTCTGAGCTTTCAATGTTGCTAAAAAGAAAACAATTATAATTGTCATATTCCAGTTATCCCAACACAAGCCAGTACTGAAAAACTAAAATAAACTTACTATATTCTATCTTAGCTGATACACTTCTTTATTGACCTGGAGCAAATAAAACCTAAAAGCTTTCTGATTTAGACTTACTAGAAGGTACTAAAATGTGTTCTACTCTGAAAATATACCCATGGATTGGAAAAAAATGTTCTTAATCCCCATTCTCTCTTGCCGGTTGGGGAAGGGGTTGTGGGAGGAAAACTGGAGACACTGGTGGAAAACATACACGGGTTGAAACAAATGTATACTGGAAAATATATACTGGGTCATGGAATATTGTATGATTGAAACCCAATTATGAACAACTTTGTAACTGTGTCTCGAAATGATTCAATTAAAAAAATTTTTTGAAGAGTGTTCTTGTATCTTAACTGTCAGTAGGAAGAGGTGAGAGGTATTCTATTCTATAAAGAAAGTTTCAATAACAGAATTTCATCGGAATCTTTTTTAAATTTATTGAATCACTAAGAAAATTACCAAGTTACAAAGTTATTCATGATTACCAGGCATACAATATTCTGACACCAATCTCTTTATTAGTGTTCCCTCTTCTCCAATGTTCCCAGTTTCCCTCTTACCCCATCTCTCAACTACCACTGGGAGCCAGGAAGACTATAGAGCTGGGATTACAAGCACTGTAGCACTGTAGCTCTATTATCCCATTAATCATCGATTTGCTCAATTGGGCACCAGTAGTGTTCCATTTGTCCCAGCCCTGAGATTTTAGCATAGTAAACTTTATATCCTCTCTCTGCGGATGTGGCACACCAGCTTGATGTCCTTAGGCATAGTCGTGACACGCTTGGCGAAGATGGTGCAAAAGTCGGTATCCTAGAAGAGCCTGTAGGATGACATTGCTTTGTCTTTTCCCCCCTTGCCATAAGGAGCTTAGGTTTATCCCCGGTCACACCCATCAAGGTGCTCCCGAGTCACTCCCATTTCTTTGTTTATCTGTAACTACTTCTCTATGCTCTCTTCCCCAAATAGTTAATCGGTTTTCCCCCTAATCTGACTCTGTTAATTTGTAAGGTCAAACCTTTCTAGGACACTGAACTTATATGATAAGTTAATATTGCGTTTATCCTCTTCTTATGTCTTTTGAATAATTTATTTTAAAGCAATGTCCTTTTTGTATAGATACAAGAAGACAATATTATGCTTTTGTAACTTGGGATTTAATTGGCTTCGAGTATTATTCATTCCCGGGCATCTGCTTTCTCCACTTAGGCTTAGCCTCAGTTGCCCTCAGTTCCTAGCACCCCAAAAGCAGGGTCCCGACGAGGGCAAGCGGTGAGTTATGTGCTACCCTGGCATTGAGATGGGCCTGGCCAAAGTGCCTAATTCTTAACTACAAGTTAAGAGCTTGATCATGGACAAATGCTGTCATGATTCAAAAGTATCGACGAGACTAGGACCCTGCTAGGGATAGGAAAGACTAATCTGGCCTGAGCACTGTAGCCTGAGATCGAGATGGCCCCAGGAGAGCAATTCTATAAGCTTAATGCATTTCTTATTGTGTCCATACAAAATGATTAATATTATGAATGCTTATATATTTGCTGGACAAGGAGAGGAGAAACACACTCGTGGGACTCCACCCTTGGGTGGATGGTCCTGCTGAAGGAGAATCTGTCCTGGAAGCAGCATCCCCTGAGGGAAAGAACTTTACCCCTATTGATGATGACCACACCGATGTGTAAGCCCCAACCCCTCATGGGGGGGGGCATTTAACGAGGCTGGAAGAGTGGGTTGGGGGGGCGAGATCCAGAGCTGGAGAGAAGCGGAGAGAGAGAGAGACAGGAGAGAATGGAATAAACAACAGATCAGTCAACCGGCTGGCCCTTGTTTTCCTTGTCCATCCGCCCCATGGCCCGGGCCACTCCGGCTGGGCGAGCAGCCCAGGACCGAACCCTGGAACCCAGGGGTGGGTGGCCGACGGGGACAGCCGCTGGGGCTCTTTCCCCGGTCGCCCCCCTGCAGATTAGTTTTCTATAAGAGCCCCCAGGAAGGCCTCACATGCCTTCTGCAGTGCCATGACGGCCGGGCTCAGGGAGCTCAGGTTGGTCTTGATGTCCTGCACGATATTGCACACCAGCCGCTGAAATGGCAGCCTGCGGGTAAGCAACTCGGTGGACTTCTGGTAGAGGTGGATCTCGCGCAGGGCCACCTGTGGCTGGTGCGCTCCTGCGGGCCACCTTGGTGGCTAGTTGCTTGCGGGGCATCTTCCCGCCCGTTGGCTTGCACACCGTCTGCTTAGTCTGAGCTCTCTCATTCTTCCCAGCTCAGCTCGAGACTCCTGCAGGGTTAGGGAAATGAGACCCATTTTTGCTGCTGCTGTTGGCATATTTAGTACGTCACGAGTAGCTTGCCAGGCTCTTGCCAGGGATTACAAGAACAAGAAATAATGGTTATAAGCTGCTTTTCCTCTCAGAAGAGGTTGGCACCAGATGCCAGACGACACAGAAACATCCTCTGCATTTTACTGTGCTTTGACGATGGACTCTGACAGGATTCTATGACAATGGGCAAGTTTGAGATCTTTCAAACGATTGCCTCATTATCTAATGACATTCTTTTTTTTTTTTTTGGTTTTTGGGTCACACCCAACGATGCAAAGGGGTTACTCCTGGCTCATGCACTCAGGAATTACTCCTGGTGGTGCTCGGGGGACCATATGGGATGCTGGGAATTGAACCGGGGTCAGCCGCATGCAAGGCAAGTGCCCTACCCATTGTGCTATCATTCCAGCCCCTCTAATGACATTCTTAACAAAAAACAAACAAACAAAAAAAAAAAAAACAAAAAAAACAACATGAGATTTAGTCCACCAGAGTATGATCCAGAGAGGCTTAGGAGATACTGAGATTTGTGACTGTGATTGCCCCGGCATGAACGTGAGGTCTGATTTCAATTAGTACTTGTCAATTGTTGATTATATCTTGTTGAAATGCATTAGACTTCTGTTATACATAAACATTAATATTGTAATTTGCTTGTGCATGTATGCATGTAGTATATGCTGTTTGCTTTTAATTAGTTTCCACATACTTTAGTTTCGGGAAGTCTCAAAAAATAAAGTATTACATGTAAATTCCACCCCCAGGTATATTTTCATGGGCCTTGAGCAATGGCCCCTCTTAGAGATGGTAGGTTTATAACCCAGCAGTCAGAATTGCACCAGGAGATCCATAATGATCCCTGCAATATCGGCAACTACAAATATTCATTAGCTTAAAAAATGCAAGTCAGCCATTCAGATTGTCCACTGGATTTATCACTTAATTAGCATTTTATGAGGACTGTTTGTTAAGGATGAGAACCCAGATTGCTGAGATGGCCTTCTTTCCCTTTTGCTTTCACAAGGGGGTTTGAGGGAAATGTGAAGTCTTTGATTAGAAAATCAGCATTTGACTTAAGATATTATAGTAAATGATCCCCAGGGAATGTAGAGGTAATCCCAGTGTTTTGATGTGCAGGCTGCTTTTTACAGCATAATCAGGCCTCATAATGGCACAGAAAGTATGCAAAGTACAAAGTATAAAACACATTCTCTTAAATTTGATAAAAATGTTTTGCACGAGTTGATTCATAAAGTTAGGGAGCTAAAGGTCATGAAAACAGTGTCCTCTTCTATTTAAAATAGTGTTAACGCAACTTTTACATTCCTTATACAAAAATGACCTAGTTTCAAGTATTTCTGGGAATTCAACAATGAACACAACAGTAGACAATGTCCTGACTTTTGGTGTATTGGGAGAATCTGAAAGTTGCCTAGGAGACAGGCAGCAGCCAGTATAGACAGAGAAGGTAGAGAACTTGGTTGGGGTATTTAGGAGGGATATCAGAGGAGTGGCATTTGAGGTCAGATAGAAAGTCAGTGGAATTACTTAAGAGAGATGTAGAGTGTTTCTGACGGCAGAAACGACAAGTAAATGGTCACTAGAGTTTACAACAATATGATCATCATTGTTTCACAGCTGC
Source organism: Sorex araneus (assembly GCF_027595985.1). Classification (NCBI taxonomy): domain Eukaryota; kingdom Metazoa; phylum Chordata; class Mammalia; order Eulipotyphla; family Soricidae; genus Sorex; species Sorex araneus. Next base: position 208,033,692 of record NC_073303.1, read on the forward strand.
AGAGCCACCGTACCCTCCCTTATCTTAACATCCCTTATACCATATCTTCTCATCCAGTTATCCATCAGTAGATATTTAAATTGCTTTTATGTTTAGATTATTATGTACGGTGTTGCGATAAACACAAGGGTACACATATCCTTCTGACTTGTGTTTTTATATTATTCACGTGAAAACAAGACATGTGGTTGCTGTATCATGTGATGGTTCAGTTATTAATTTTTGAGAAAACGCCATACTATTTTCCACACTTTACACCAATTTTTATTTCCAGCAGCAATGTCTCAGAGCTTCTTTTTGTTCCTTTTTTATTTCTTAGTAATGCCTCATGACTTACAATGTGTGTATAATCATTTACCATTTTAAGGATATATGGGTTGCTTCCGGTTTGATCTATTACAAATATAGCTGTTATGAATATTCATGTGCAGATTTTTGTTTGGATACATTTTTTTCATTCTTTGATATGAATACCCAGAAATGCTATGGCTTCTACAAGTAGTAGCTGCATATAAAGTATTATAAGGAACTGGCAAAGTAATTTCCAGAAAATCTTGATGTTTTATAGCCCCATCAGTGATATATGAATGATTTTGTTTCTCCACACTCCTCACTAGTATCTGGCACTGTAACTATTTTTATTTTCTCCATTCTGATGGATGGGGAGGTATATTATATCAAAACTTCAGGTTTTCACTTCCCAGTGGCTAATGATGATTCCCAGTGTCACATCGTGTCTTTATGTGTCCTTTGGTGAAATATCTGGTCATGTTATTTTGGAGGGATGGGTCTTTCAGGCAGTACATAGGGGATTAAAGAGCACTGCAGGTGATGCTCAGCAAACAAAGTCAGTGATTTGATGTTGGACCCAAGATGATGTGCAGGATTCCACTAGGAACACATATTTCATTTAAATATATAAAAACTTTAAATGCTATGAAGTTTAGGTCAAATTAATGTATTTATTTGATGCTAGCTGCCTAACTGCTTTTGCCCCCTTATGTGAAAAACCATTCTCCTTGTACTTTGGATGGCTTTTACATCTCCATTTTATTGCCATGAGTGATGGCAATAAAAATCACAAAGTGAGAAATTTCAAAGTTCTAGCCCTCCCCTGTGATTAAATTGACAAGAACTGTCAGAATTTACTTTTAATAATGCTGGGTTATAATAACAAACTTTGGACATTCAAGGGAAGGCAATGAAAAAAAAAGACGCTGTTAAATGATGTGTATAGCAGATGGAATTTTCACTTATTTTTCCTCTCACACTCCAACTCAGATACTGGGAAGAGGGGGAAGCAGCAGAGTCTCTAGGAGAGTAAGAGACAGAGCAGAGATTATAGGAAGAGACTCCAATATCTGAAAGGTGGTGGTTTGAAATTTGAAGGAATTTGAAACTAGATGTATTATCATTCTGAGGTGTTTATGGCAGCATGTTCCCATCTTGTATATCCGGAGTGAAGAGGAGTGGCGAGTGGAAGAGGTTATCGAGCCAAGTTTTAGCGTACAGTTGTTCTCAGACTGGAAGGGAGCAGAAGTAGCAACATGGCCTCTATTGGAGAAGGATAGAGGTGCCTGGTGCTGAAGAATGGGGCAGAGCAACTAGGTAACCCAGGTTTCATGAGCCCAGACCTCAGAGTGAGGGCCCAGCATCAGGGGAGCACAGATCTGGAAGTAAGCCCTAAGCACAGTCAGGCATTGCCCACAAAGGAATTCCACCAAATAATTACGGTGTTCAGTCCGACCGAAGGTTCAGTGGTTTACTCGTCCTGAGGGGCTATAGTTCTTTTGGGGGCAGCAGAGAACAGTGCCCTGCTCTGACTCTGGCATGTGTGTCTCTCCCGAAAAAGCTTCAGTTCACTAGTACCAACATCCAGAGACTATAAAACCAAGCTCTTATAGCCTAGTTCTCCCTCTCGGAGAGCCTGGCAAGCTACCGAGACTTTCCTGCCCTCATGGGAGAGCCTGGCAAGCTCCCTGTGTTGTATTCATAGGCCAAAACCAGTAACCATGCTGGGTCTCATTCCCATGCCCCTGAAAGAGCCTCGAATGCGGCACCGTTGGGAAGAACGAGTAAAGAGAGGCTGCTAAAACCTCAGGGCTAGGATGAATGGAGACGTTACTGAGACTGCTCGAGAAAATTGACGATCAATGGGATGAATGATAATGATGATGATGATGATGATGATGATGATTATGATGAATTTCATCTTATCTGGCATGTGATGCAGCGCTCATAAGCCTGTTGCAGCTTCAGAAATATGGATTCCTTTACTAGGTATAGCTTTGGGGCATTTACACAAAAGATTTTACTTTGTTTTAAATTTTTTTTTACTGAATAACTGTGAGACAGTTACAAAGCTTTCATGATTGAGTTTCAGTCATATGATTATAAACACCCATCCCTCTACCAGTGTAGCTTTCCCACCACCAATGTCCCCAGTATCCCTCCCGGCACCCTCATTCCACCCACCTCCCCACTGCATCTATGGCAGGCTGTTTCCTTTTCACTCTCTGTCTCTCCCTCTCTCTCTCTCTCTCTCTCTATATATATATATATGTATATATATACATATATATATACTTTGGGGCATTATGGTTTACAATACAGATACTGAGAAGCCATGATGTTTGGTTCTTATCTACTTTCAATACACATCTCCCATCCGGAGTGATCCCTCCAATCATCATTGAATTAGTGGTCCCTTCTCTATCCCAACTGCCCTCTCCCCCAGCACTAGAAGCAGGCTTCCAACCATGAACCAATCCTCCTGGCCCTCGTCTCTACTGTCCTTGGGTGTTAGTCTCATACTATGTCATTTTATATTCCACCAATGAATGTGGTATTCTTTGTCCCTCTCTTTCTGACTAATTTCACTTAACATGATACTCTCCATATCTTCCCACTTATAAGCAAATTTTATGACTTAATTTTTTTCTAACCAGTAACCTCTTCACTGTGAAACTTGCTACTGTTTTTCTAACAAGTACACAGTATTCCATTTTGTAGATGTACCAAAGTTTCTTTAAACTGTCATCTGTTCTTGGGTTGTTTCCAGATTCTGGCTATTGCGAACAGGGCTGCAATGAACATACAAGAGCAAATGTCATTTCTACTGTGCTTTGCACCCCAAGGTATATTCCCAGAAGTGCTATTGCACCGGAATAGAAACAGACTCACAGACTAATGCAATAGAGTTTAATATCCTGACACAGATCCTCAAATACATGATCACTTAATCTTTGATAAAGGAGTAAGAAATGTGAAGTGAAGCAAAGAAAGCCTCTTCAAGTGGTGCTGAGAAAACTGGACAGCTACATGGAAAAAAATGAACTCAGACCTCTGTCTAATGTTAGACACAGCAGTTATATCAAAATGGATTAAAGACCTCAATATCAGACAGGGACCTGAATCCACAAGGTACATAGAAGAAAATGTAGGCAGACCCCTCCATGATATTGAAGCTAAAGGTATCTCTAAGGCTGAAACACCACTGACCAAGCAATTGGAAAAAAACATAAACAAATGGGACTACATTAAACTAAGAAGCCTCTGCACCTCAAAAGAAACAGTGGCCAAAATACAGAGATGGCCCACAAAATGAAAATTTTTTTCACCCAATCAATAAACATGAGATAAAGAGTTAATACTCAGAATATATAAGACACTGGTAGAACTTTACAAGAAAAAACCTCCATCCCCATCAAAAATGGGAAGAAGAAATGAACAGAAACTTCCACAAAAAAAAAGAGAAAGAAATACAAATGGCCAAAAGGCACATGGAAAATGCTCCACATTGCTAATCATCAGGGAAACACAAACCAAAACAACAATGTGTTATCATCTTACACCACAGAGGCTGACACACATCAAAAAGAATAAGAACAAGCAGTGCTAGCATGTGTGCGGGATGGACTAAAAAAAAATCTCAAATGAGTGTTTACACAGTTCAAAATCCATGACACTGAATTCATGTGTTCCTCATTATCAAGTCTAGATGCAACTTCCAAGGATTCAGGTGACTGCAGCTAAAACGTTACCCAATATAAGTAGTCAAAATATGTGTTTCTGTTTTATTGTTCGTAATTTAGGTTATAATACCTACCTCATAATGTTGTTCTGATAGATAGTATCATAATTATAAAAGTGTTTAGAACAGTGCTTGGCAAACAAACCTGGTAGACTAAGCTAAATAAGAAACATAGAAACGTAAAATAATTACTATTCATCTTTAATGTTTACATAATCTTAGAAGTACTCTTTACAGATATCTTTAGGCTTTGGTATTTAAAAGCTAGAAATAGTGATAAATTTTAAATAATTATTTATAATCTGATATAAGCAGAGTTTACCAAATAAGGCTATTATTTCATCTGGAAATTGCATTATGGGTTTTTCACTGAACTTTGTATTTGTGGACTGTTGTATTAATGGAAACTGTGCTTACAATCCTATAGCAGAAGCAGTCACGTGTAGTACTGTTGTATCTATGGAAAATCTAATATTGAATTTGAACAGTTGATTTGCTTATTCAACCAGCCAGTGTTACTCAAAAAATTTAAAAGGAAAACTCTGAATAGATACTGCAGAGATTTTACCTCATTCTGCAAGTATAATATTTGCAGAAATATTTCTTGCGAGCCTCTCAGATAGCCTAGCAAGCTACCGAGAGTATCCCGCCTGCACAGAAGAGCCTGGCAAGCTCCCCGTGGCATATTTGATATGCCAAAAACAGTAACAATAACAGGTCTCATTCCCCTGACCCTGAAAGAGCCTCAAATTGTTTGGAAAGATGAGTAAGGAGAGGCTGCTAAAATCTCAGGACTGGGATGAATAGAGACACTACTGGCGCCTGCTCAAGTAAATTGATGAACGCGATGACAGTAATACGGTGATACAGTGATTTCTTGAGAAAACAGGAGGTATTGTTGACACACCTGTTTAATAAGATAGTTCTTAGAGTGATGTGCAAAATTTTACATTTTGAGGCTCTACCTTCTTAAATCATTAATTCTTCATGAGCATATTCTTTCAGATCAGAGAACTCCAAAAAAGGACATATAACTTCTTCAATTTCTCATTAAAGACATTTTCAAATGTTCTCAAGTGACATACAGTCAAATAAGCTGAAAAAAAATCCTGCTCCACACCCCAAGGTCGATTCTGCTTTACTTGAGAGTTTCAATTCACACAAGTACCATCTTGATGGCTTCTTTTCTTGACAGATCATTTAGCAAATTTATATAAATCAATATAACAATAATAGCTTAAGTATGTTGATAATCTTTAATGTCAATGAACAAACATTAGTGTAATGATTACTAATGTAAAATCAAAAACAGCTACATGAGCATCCATTTGCGTGGTTGTATTATGACTGATAGCCAGGTTTACTCTGGATTTCTGCATAATTTTTCAGGTAGAACATTCTACTGAGAATTTTGGCGAATTCAGAGTAGTTTTAAGAAACTATTATGTTTCCTTTAAGACACACTGCTTTCTCATGGGGGCGGGGAGAAAGTTATTCCATTTACCACATGCATATTGATAGATAGATTCTTGCACACGTTCAGTATTGTAGCACACACAGCAGCCTGTAAGGGGAACATGAGGAGTCCCATCCCCAGTATTTAGTTCTAGCTGCTCGGTGGAGGAACTCGCCTTGTCTACTGTGCTCCAGAGTTCAACAGAATTGGGTATTTGAGAGTAAGCTTCTCCTGGGGAAGATCTGGCTCATCTGAGTTTCTTGATTGCAGTTAATATAACTCCAGTTTGCAAAAGCAAGTACAGAATAGGCGTACAGGGAGGGTTCCAAGGAACAACAAGGCCTTAAGAACATAATGGATAATACGTAGAGTTTTGTCCGGTGTGGGGGTTGGGGGGTGGGAGGGGGAATAGCGTAGATTGGACTCACAAATGAATCTCAGAAGCAAGCAGCTCACCCAGAGATGTTCCGGACCTTGCACTAGGCAATTTAACCGGGGGCCTCAGATGGGAGCAGGGGTCATCCCTCCACCTGACCCATATGAATCCCGGTGGCCACAAACCTCAGAACCCAATGACAGGTAAGCAGGACCAGTGACTGGAAACTCCAGGCTTCAAGGGATTTGGAATGGGTGACTCTATCCCATCTCTCCGCCCCTTGGAGTCCTGGTTGTCACGCCCACGAACTGCCCCCAGGAGCCATTTAAGCACATTAATGGTCAGGACCCAGAGACTCACAAATGACTCTCAGAATTGAGCAGCTTGCTGCAGCGATGTCTCCAGATCCCAATTATTTAAAATTTTAGAATTCCAGGAGCGCGCAGCCGCAGCATTTCATGCTATTCATATCAAGCAATACAAAATAAATTATCCAGCATCCAGGATGGAGCGATAGCACAGCGGGGAGGGCGTTTGCCTTGCACACAGCCGACACGGATTCGAATCCCAGCATCCCATAGGGTCCCCTGAGCATCGCCAGGAGTAATTCCTGAGTGTAGAACCAGGAGTAACCCCTTTGCATCGCCGGGTGTGACCCAAAAAGCAAAAAAAAAAAAATTATCTAGCATCTGCCTGTGGGGCAGGCTTGGATATTGATGGGAAAATTCAAAACCATGGTGGTGGAAAGGTATAATGGTGGTGGTATTGATGTTGAAATATTGGATGTAGTCAATTATTGTGAACAACTTTATGAAAAATAAAATTGGAAAAAAATAATAAAAACAAAATTAAAAAATAACAGATTCGTTTTATCTGTGTCTTCCCTTTATAACAACTATAAGCAATGAAAGAGATATTGAAAGCTACCAAAGAAAACCTCTAAAAAGTAGAAGAGGATGATAAGTTGGTGAGAGACCCACTTATGAAGGAATAACTCAGATGCAGGAGTTAAAAAATGATCAAAAAATTAATTATTTTAAATTATTTTAATAATTTTAATTATTATTAATTAAATGTAATAAATATATAAGTAAATACAAAGATAATGATTTTAATATTTTAAATATTAAAATAATTTAAAAATTATCTTTAAAAAAATAATTCACCGGTCAACAGAAGAATGTTACCAAGGCCTATAGAATAGCAACCAGGTAGTCTCATTTCTCCTGATAAAAAGGGGGAAGGCTTGAGAGGGAGGGGCTCTGGGGTCTCTGAGGGATGTATGTGGGTACACTGGCGATGGGTGAGGTGTTGCACTTATATGCATAAGGAACCATTCATAGTTTTGTAAACCATAGAATCCTGCTTACCTGTCATTGGGTTCTGGAGGTTTGTGGCCACCAGGATTAAAAAATAATCAATAAATTATTTTTTAAGGAGCAGCTGAAACTTCATATAAAATGAATAGATGGACCAAGAGCCCTCAAAAATAAAGTGCAAAGAAGTGCACTTCTACCAGCGGGACTGAGGCCACACCCTCCCCCTTTCCGCTAGAGGTACTGAAATGAGTGGGTGGGTACAGTGAGAAAAGACATGGGTGGTCAAGTCCAGAAAATCTCTGTCCCTTCTGGTCTTAAGACTCTTCTCCATGGAGGAGAAGAGGATACAGATGAATTGACAGAAAATTCTTTCCACGATCTCCACACTGAGATCTACCTGTGGACACCTCACACCTCTACCTGTGGACTCCATCCTCGAGCTGACACCAGCAAGGAACCACGACCAGAGGCAAACCCAAAAGACTCAAGTAACATAGCAACGGCTCAGAAAACTATGCTAATCCTAAAAAGAGCAAATGTCTGCAGAGACAGAAGACTAAAATAGGTAAAAAAATCCAAAATATGATTTAAAAGTCACCTGCATAATCAAAACAGAATAATCACAATTTTAGTAAGAATATACAGTCAATTTATACCAATACTAAAATGAATCAACACTGAAATTATTTGACAAGGATTTTCAAGAAATTGCTAAGTATTATCCCAAGATTTTATTGCAAACTGTCTTGAGATAGACGAGAAACATAGAAAAAAGGGATGCCATGAAAAATAAAATAATAAACAAATGTTATGAAAAAGGAATTAAAGGAAAATCATAGGGTAGAAAAATCAATATTAAAAATGAATAGTTCAATAGAAGAATGTAAATGCTGCCGGTTAAAATGAACTTGAAGACAGATCAATAGAATTAATTTAATCTGAAATTAATGCAAATGTAGACAAAAATAAATAAGTTGAAAGTGGAAAGAAAGGCAGGAAGGCAGGAGAGAAGAATCTCAGGTACTTATGCAGAAAAAAATAAAATCTCCAACACTAATCAGTGTCCCAGAATAGAAAAGAAGGAAAACCTGAAAAAAATCTGTAGGAATAATGTTTGACTGACATAGTTACCATAAATATGTGCTATATTTTTCAGAAGCTATAGGAAAAGAACTCTCAACCACAAATTGTGGTTGGGAAATATCTTTGGGAATAAATAAGAAATAAAAATATTTTAAGATGAAACAAAACTAAATTATTTTTCCATTACTATGTCTACCTTTAAAAAATAGCTGACCGGGACTGGAGTGATAGCACAGCGGGTAGGGCGTTTGCCTTGCACGCGGCCGACCCGGGTTCGATTCCCAGCATCCCATATGGTCCCCTGAGCACCGCCAGGGGTAATTCCTGAGTGCAGAGCCAGGAGTGACCCTTGTGCATCGCCAGGTGTGACCCAAAAAGCAAAATAAATAAATAAATAAATAAATAAAAAATAAAATAAAATAAAAAATAGCTGACTGTTCTTCAAATAGAATGTCTAGAACTGCGTTTTTCAACTAACAATCTGCAGACTGTAGCCAATAGGCAGACATTTCTTGTTGGCATGCAAAATAGTGATTGTCATGTAATGCATGGTATACAGACATTATATAGCAGGTACAATAACTTTTCACAGACAAACAGGAAATTTCTGAGGATGAGCACTGGCCTACTGACGAGCAGTTGAAAATCCATGAATTTGGAATAAGCAAGTTTTGAAAAAAGGAAGAGAAAGCAATAAAACGAGAAGAAAAATAGGTACAGGTAACAAATATTTTTGTTCTAAGTTTTATATGTAAAATGCTCTGAAACAAAAAGTATAAAGCTCCTCTGATATAAAAAATAATTATACTTAAAATGAGACTCAAAAGGCAATGAGACTTCTCACTACACTTGAAATAATAAAATATTGATAACTACTAGCTCTTCATAAGTCTTATATGTATATTGAAATACTTAGCCACTAGAAAAATTGCAAAAAGAACATTTCTTTTATAGAAGCAATCTGAAAAGCGGTCTCAAATAACCTACTGGAAGGTTAGACAAGAAAAATGGCAATAAAAGAAATGAAAGAAATCTGAGTAAGGAAAATCTGCATTTGTTTATTATTGTTGTTTTAGAACACACCCTGCAGTGTACATGGTTTTCTCCTGGCTCTGTATTCAGGGATCACCCTTGGAGGGAATTGGCGGACCATACGTGGTGCCAGGGATCAAACCTAGGTCAGATACATGCAAAGCAAGTGTCCTGCCCATTGTACTGTCCCTCTAGTACAGAATAGTAGCACTGTTTCCTCCTGGAATAAATATTATTTTGGAGTCAATTAACTCCCATGTTACAAAGCATAGCATGAACTCTCTTCCTGTGTCCATACAAAAAGGACATTGCTAAATCAACCATGCAAATGACAAAAAGAAAAAGAGAAAAGCAATATAGGATTATTAGTGCTTGATGGAACTGGGTGTGCCTCAGGGGCTCTGTTGTGGGAGTGGCTCACTAAGCCTTAAGTTCCTTTTGGGAGGAGCAAGGACAGCCCAATGTCATCCAACACACTAGGTGCTCGTAAAAATATCCTCTAGCTTTCCTAAAGCTACAGACATTATTGATCACTTGTAACCACAAGTCCCAGTGGTGTCAGGACCACTTAACTTTGATACCAGAGCCATTACTAGACATTAACAACTGTAATCCTAGGATTATAGTCCAAGGCCGTTGGACACTTGGGACTACAAATTTCCAGTGAATACCTGGGTTCACACAACTTCAGAACCATAGCAATGTCCAATCCGTCTGCTATTTATGCAAGATCCACTCAAACTTCAATGATAAATAAAACCTCAGAGAAAAAGATTGAAAATAATAATTGTACTAGTGAATGCTGATTTACAGATAACAGAAACTGCCACACTTATATCAGACAAAGTATATTTCAAGGTAAAAAGATATAATAAGAGACAGGAATGGACATTATATATTGGTTAAGGGATCAAACCATCAGGAGGACTTAAACACAAGGTCTGGGAATAAATGGAAGAAATGGGAGAAAAAATAAACATAAAAATGAAAAACAAAGAATTATGTTCCATTTCTTTACATTTTGAGAATTAATAAGCTAATTCTTGGACTACACTATTTCTAGAAAAAATAGGATAATTTATCTCTAAAAGTCTTAAAGTTTGTAATTTTCAGTTAATAAAATTTTAGGTTCCCTCCAACTCCTGCCAGGCTCTTTCCATTTTTCTCTCCTTTTGGTATTCCTATAGTGGATATATAAAGGGCCTTATATCCTCAAAAAAGCATAATATGCATTCTTCTCTAGTAACCATGAAAGTTTCCAGGATATATCACATATTGGGACATAATACAAACCTACATAAATTCACAACCATAAAACCATGCCAAGTATCCTATCAGACCACAACGCCACAGAGATACAAATTAATCATAAAAAAGATGTGGAGAAATTCTAACACCTGGAGAGTGAAATATATACTACTAAATGACAGTTGTATTGAAGAGAAAAATCAAAGAAGACACCAAAAGTATCCTTACATATTGGTGTTAAGCCAGGACATCAAGATGAGCCTCTGGACCTGCCCTGCAAGCAGGAAGCGGAACTGAGGCCTCACTTCTCACTACGTGGCTAAACACTTGTGAGTCCGATGACCCGGAGGAGTACAGCATGCTCTCATACACCCGCCTGGTCATACACTATCTTGGCAGTACAAGGCAGCAGCTTCTCCCTCTCTTGCACATCCTTAATCTGGGTTGACCTTCAAGTATCAGTATGAGCCTTCTCTTGGCCCTCTGTGTAACCAACCGCAAGAATGTGGGGGGCGTAATCTGTAGAGCCTACATGTCCTGCTCCATATCTTCCTCTGACGTTTTTAATCATAACAACATAGTTTTGACAACATAGCTTTGACAAGACGATGTATACCCTGATGTCCTTTGACGAATGCTCATCCTTTAACTGTTTGTACTCTCAGTCGTGATTCTTTCTTTGTAATGAAGTCATTAGGATGTAACTGATAAAAAATAGAATACAAGGTAGTCACTGGCAGTCGCTCTTTGTCTTGAATCTGGTTGAGCCCTGGCCACCCATGCTCTTTACATTCCTCTCATGTGTCTTGTCTCTGTGCTTCCGAACTATTGATCGATCACTTCGTGCAGCACTTATGACAAATGATAGTAAAGAAACAAGTTATCAAGTTCTTTGGGACAGTGTCAAGGCCATGTTTAGAGAGAAACTCATAACCATACAGGCCTACATTAAGAAGAAGAAAAAGATAAATCAACAACCTAAATGTACATCTCAAACATCTGGAGAACCAACTATAAATTAATCCAAAGACCAGCAGAAGAAAGGAAATAATAAAAACGAAGGCAGAAATCAATGATGTAGAAACTAAGCAAGCAAAACAAAAGAATCAATGTAATCAGAAGTTGTTCTTCAAAAGAAATAAATAAGATAGACAAACATTTGACTAGACTCAGGTGAAAAAAGAGAAAGTACTCAAATATGATCAGGAAGAAATTAAAAGAGCCCTCAGAAATCCAATACATCATGAGTTCTTATTATAAACAGCTATACTCAGGTAAGTTGAAGAACCCAGAAGAAATGAACAGTGTCTAAGAAATTCTTAGCCACATATAGTCTCCGAATCTGAATGAAGAGTAAATAAAAAGCCTGAACAGGCCAATCACAAGTGAGAAAATTGAAACAGTAATCATGTATCTCCTGCAAAACAAAAATCCTAGTTCAGACAGTTTTATTAGTGAGTTTTTTCAAACCTTCAGTATCTATGACTTCCTGTCATACATCCTTAAACATTTCCAAAATGTTGAAGAAACAGGAATTCTTCCTGACATCTATGAAGCTAACATTACAAACTCAAAGCAGAGAGAGACATTACTAAAAGATGAAAACTTCAGATTAACTTCTTGACAAATTTGGATACAAAAGTCCTTTACAAAATCTTAACAATCTGAATCAAACATATCAAAAACATCATATACTACTATTGAGTGGGATTTATTCCAGGAATGCAGGGATGGTCCAATATACAAAAATCAGTTAATATAACATACCACAAAAGGAAAGATGAAATTCATACAATCTTGTCAATAGATGCAGAGAAAGCTTTTGACAGGATCAAACATTCAGTTACGATAAAAATACCCTTGACAAAATAGGAGTTGAAAAAACATTCCTCAAGATAGTAAAGCCCACAGTGAATATTATTCTTAATGGAGAAAAACTGAAAACACTCCCACTGAGTGTAAGGCAAGAATAAGCAAGAATGTCCATTCTCTCCTCTCTTGTTTAACATTGTATTAGAAGTCCTACTAATAACAACCGGCCAAGAAAAGGAAATCAAAGGGATCAAAATTGGAAAAAAAAAAGTCAAATTATACTTGCAGATGACATACATAGAAAACCCAAAAGAGTCCAGAAAAAAAAATCTAGAAACAGTAAACCAATACAACAAAGTGGTCAGCTACAACTTCAGTATACAAAAAAAAAAAAAGATCAGATTTTTATATACAAATAATGAAGAGATCAAAGAGTCTATCCCATTCAAAATAACACTCCCCAAAATCAAGTATCTTGGAATTAACTTTACAGAAGAGCTTCGAGTTCTATACCCTGAAAACTACAAAACACTTAAAAAATATAGAAAAATACCTTAGAAAATAAAAATTATTCCATGCTCTTGTATTGGAAGAATCAATATTGTCAAAATGACCATCTTAACAAACTGCTATATGTATATTCAGTGCAATCCATATCCAAATTCAGACAAAATTGTTCAAGGACTTGGAACAGTAAAAGTTTGTATGGAATCATAAAAAACCCAAATTCAAAAACTGTAAGAAACTGAGCTTTATTTCATTACCGAACTTGAAACAAAGTCGTAGTGACCAAAAGGGCATGGTATTGAACGAAGGAGAGTCACTTTGACCAGCGGGTCAGAATAGAATATCCAGGGATAAGCCCTCACATATATGGTCAGCTAAGTTTTGAAAAGGGTGCTGAGAGCATGAAATGGAGTAAAGACATCCTCTTCAATACATGGTTCTGTCAAAACTGGACCTCCCTTTTGGGTGTTAAGAACTACAGGAGCTGAAGCCTGAATAAAGTAACTATGAGGAGTATATACATTTCATAGTCAATCAATTCCTAAATATTAGGAACACAGCATTAAGATCTTACTGTGCTTAACCAAAGAACATTGCTCTATAGTAAAATATAAAAGACTATAGAGGAAATAGAAAGGCAGGTACAAACATACAGCACTTCAAATACAAAGCAGTACAAATACAAAGTTCAGAATTACCAGAAAGTTTTGGCTTATAAGTAATCAAGATTGACTTGGGGAACTGTGACAATGAGAGGTAAAATATAAGAGAAAGGTTAAAGATAAACGTTAAGTAAATTAGGGTTGCTAGCAAGAGCATGTTAAGCTTCTCTGGGAGGAAGGAAGGGGGCAATTCACTGATGAAGCCTAAAGCAACTAAGGGTGAATACCCAACACAAAGGGAAGGTTGAAGATAGACTTTAACCAAATTAGGGACGTTAGCAAAGGCATGGCAAGCTTTTCTGGGAGGAGGAAAGGAGCAATTCACCAGTGAAGCCTAAAGCACTTAGGGTTGACATCCAACACTGAGGTACAAAGATGGTGTTAAGGAATGATAGAGCTAAATATCCTAACGTCATAGTCAACAACATTGAAATCATGAGGCCCAAACTTTAATAACCAAATTTCAAAGGTGCCTCTCAAGATTGAAGGCTGGGGCCGGGGTGGGAGAGGGAATTTGGGGACACTGGTGGCGGGAAGTGGACACTGGTGTTGGGATTGGTGGACACATAGTTGGGAGTTTGCATATCAAAACCCCAACTATGAATAGCTTTGTAATTCATGGTGCTCTAATAGAATAAAATTTTGAAAGATTAAAAATTAATTAATCTTCCCCCATGACTACTTTTTAAAAAGAGAACTTGAGATAAAAATTTGTTGACATATATATCCACTAAATGAAGGAATGTAAAAATAAGCAAAGCTAATAGGGCATCTAATTGTGTCTTATGTGCTTCATGGAATACCACTCAGCTATAAGAAAAGATTAAATTTTGCTACTGTTGGAAAATGAATAATAATAGATGGGATCATATTAATAAGTTGGAAGGTCAAAGACAAATTCTAGATTATCTCAATCATAGCTACTATATTTTTAAAAACTCAAGAAAAGTGCACAGTGAAAACAAATCCTTAGGCTCTATACACATAACAAATTTAATAAGAAGTGGGTGGTAGAGTAGAAAATGGACCGAAAGTGTACCATGATGGAGTGATACTGCAATTTGGGGGTGGCTTGAGGAAGTAACATATACCCCTAATATTTTTATACATTCACATTCGTTAAAGCAAACCTACCTCAATAAAAATAAATTTAAAAGAAAACTAATGAGAATAACAAAAAATGTTCAACAGAATGCTAGTCTTAGTCTCTGACGTGTTAATAATGATCATAAAGGTAAAATGTCTAAATGTATCAATCAAAACACAAAGATAACTGTAGATAATGATAAAACTGACTCAGTTATATGCTTGTTATAAGAAACACACTTAAAAAATGCTAGGCAGCTTGTAAGTCAAAGAATTAAGAATGATATACCTTGCAAACAATCAAAGTAAACCAAGTATGACTGGCTCTATTCATTTGATAATCCAAATTAAGTTTTTAAGAATTACTAAAGAGGGCCAGTCAGTCAGCAAGACATAAAAAATCCTAAATGTAGGGACAGGGAGATAATACTGCATGAAGGCACTGATCTCGCATGAAGCAGTCCAGGTTTAATCCCTGGTACCCACCAAGTACTGCCATGAGTGATCCCTGAGCACAGAGCCAGGCTTAAGTTCCAAACACTGCCCAGTGTGGCACCAAACCAAAAATTAAAAAATCTGAGCAAATTTAAGAGCAAATAGACTACCAAACACTTTGAAGAAAATGGATAAGAAGAATAAATAAACAAATGTATTACCAGAGTTGGAGATTTTAACATTTCACTGCAATTAATGGACTGGAGCAATAGCACAGGGTATTACTGTGGGTAATAGGCAGGGCGTTTGCCTTGCATGCAGATGACCTGGGTTCAATTTTTTCTTCCCTCTTGAAGAGCCTGGCAAGCTACTGAGAGTATCCCACCCACATGGCAGAGCCTGGCAAGCTACCCATGACGTATTTGATATGCCAAAAACAGTAACAACAAGTCTCACAATGGAGACATTACTGGTGCCCACTTGAGGAAATTGATGAACAATGGGATGACAGTGCTATAGTGCAGTGCTACTGCAATTAATAGAACTATCAGTTGGAAAATCATCAAAGGTGCAGGAGATCTGACCATCATAAGTAAATATATCCAATTGGTATAGAACACTCTTATCAGAAAGGAAAAATTTATATTTTTTTCAAGTGTTCATAGGACATTATCAAGAAAGACCATATTCTAGGCTCTTAAACAAACCACCAAATTTTAAATATTTTAAATCATGCATTATGTCTTCTAACCTCAAAGGAG
Organism: Sorex araneus; assembly: GCF_027595985.1. NCBI lineage: Eukaryota > Metazoa > Chordata > Mammalia > Eulipotyphla > Soricidae > Sorex > Sorex araneus. The sequence goes on from NC_073303.1 coordinate 208,049,502, forward strand.
CCAAAATGGAAATTTATACCAAATAACAGAAAAAGTCTCTCTAATGTATGGAAATTAAATAGCATATTATAAATAATGTATACATCAACTATAAAGTCTCAAAAGAAAAAATGCACAAATGAAAACATAATCAATCAAAATTTGGAGTGTAGCCACAGCAATGATGACAGGAAAATTTATGATGTTTATATACTCCAAATGCTTACCTTTGAAAAAAAGTCTCAAATGTATAGTCTAAGGTCTTGACTCAAGAAACACATATAAGAAACATATAAGAAACAAATGACAACAGAATTTTTAAAACAAGCATGGAAACAAAAATTTATAAACATAAATTGATGGAATTTAATAGGAAAATATGAAAAGTATCAAATCACTCCCATCTTGATGATTCACTAGAAGGATTCATTAGGACTCAGCATAGACTCATATTCACTACAAAGATTTTTTAATTTTGTTAAATAATTATAGTTTAGGTCAACATGTTTATAATAGCTTTACCATTTATGGTTTTGATGGACATAGTTACCATGTTATAATGGAGTTCACTGAATTAATTACACCATAACCATCTTTTTTTTTTTTTTTTGCTTTTTGGGTCACACCCAGAAATGCACAGGGGTCACTCCTGGCTCATGCACTCAAGAATCACCCCTGGCGTTGCTCAGGGGACCATATGGGATGCTAGGATTTGAACCTGGGTCGGCTGCGTGCAAGGCAAATGCCCTACCCACTGTGCTATCACTCCAGCCCCCATAACCATCTTTAGGCAAGAATACAAGGAGATTGAATTCTTTGACATTAAGATAGACTACCTCTAGGCAAGCACCTGAAATTATGGCCCGAAGCAGGGGAAAGAACTCTTTAAATAGGAAGATGTCTGGAAACACAGCGGACTTGGGGAGCAAAGAAAGAGCGAGAGAATGAGTTTCTTCGATGGGTTGTGTCATCACAAAACACTGAGGTGCAGAAGGAACTCAACATGGGACTTAGAGGAGGGTCCGCATTGCTGGAGCTCGTGGTGGTGGATACATTCTGTTTTTGGTCCTATAGACATTTATTAACTCACTAATTATTTTGGTGGCTTCACTCCCCTTCCTGCCTCTTAACAGGTGGGTTTGGGTCCTTCTGTTCTGAATCATAACTAATGATTTTTGACCGATTCATCTCAGAGTGGGCAGCTCAGAATTCCCATTTCTTGTTGCCTCCCTGAATACCAGTGCTTAGCTAGCTGCTTATGTTGCTAACATTCCCATCATTATAGCAATACATCAAGATGAGGCATGTTTTAATTCAAAGGCTACAGAGAGAGCAGAGCGGAAAAACTGCAATTCAACCCTTACGTATCACAATCACACCTTATCACCACTGTATGCCTCAGGTCCTCGGCCACGATGCTTGCTGCCAACCTATCATCCCCTGCTCCTAACATCAACTTTGTTTACTATTATCAGCTCTGGAGTGCAGGGCAAAGGGTTTATTAACATTTGATGATGTCTGTGCCCTTGTTTTATTTCTCTGTATGTGATAAATGAGAAAGATTATGTGAGTCATCACAAAATAAATAAGTAGGCAGTGACGGTGGCGTGATCTCTCTCACTCACCACTTGCAGTTCTGTGGCCATGAGCTGCCTCCCCACGCGGGGCTACAGCTGCTGCCAACAGATGCATGAAGGAGGGAACAGTGCCCCCAGGCTGGTGATCAGTTGTCGTTTATCCCATTCTCCCCACACGCCTGTTCCAGTCTCACTGAGCTCCCCACTCCAGTCTCACACTGCCCCTCATTTCCTTGTCCTCTCGTTCCCCATGCTAGACTCTCTGCGCTCTGTCTCACAGCCTTAGTCTAGTGCCCAACCTTTAAGCATTCCCAGGTATCAACTACACCCAGATGAAGTAGCACAATCAACATATGAAAGCTCTTCCTTCCCAGGAAAGCTCTTCTAAGATAAGACAAAGATCTCCTGCAGCTAGGAGATTTGCTCAAGGGTGAAATACCTTCTTTCCCATTTCCAGGAGCTATGGGATTTCCCATATTTCCCATTTCCCGTTTTCCACTAGCTAGGTGGTCACACCCAGGGACTGCCCCTGGTGCCATGTAATCCCATCCATGGCCAACATCCAGAGACTATAAAACCAAGCTCCCGGATATCTTATAACCTAGTTCTCTCTCTGAGAGTTTCCTGCCCACATGGGAGAGCCTCACAAACTCCCCATGGTGTATTCATATGCCCAAACCAGTAACAATGCTGGGTCTCATTCCCCTGACCCTGAAAAAGCCTCCAATGTGGCATCGTTGGGAAGGAGGAATAAAGAGAGGCTTCTAAAATCTCAGGGCTAGGACGAATGGAGACGTTACTGAGACTGCTCGAGAAATTTGATGATCAACAGGATGATGATGATGATGATGATGATGATGATGATGAAATACCATTGAGCGGTGTGTTTCTCCTTTCCTTAGTCCAACAACCATTTAAACTGTCACTGTCACATCCTCCGCCCCTCTCAGAGAGCCCAGCAAGCTACCGAGAATATCCTGCTCGCCCGCATGTCAGATCCTGGCAAGCTACCCATGGTGTATTCGATATGCCAAAAACAGTAACAATAAGTCTCACAATGAGAGATGTTACTGGTGCCCGCTCGAACAAATCTATGAGCAATGGGATGACAGTGACAATGACAAATACAAATCCAGAGATTTCTGAGTTTGACTTTACAAGTCATAGGTATTGTTTAGGGGAAATGGGTGATTAACCGGTTGGGGAAGAGAGCACAGAGAAGTTAAAGATAAAACAGAGGAATGCGAATGCCTCAGGAGCACTGTGACAGGTGCAATCCAACAAACCATAGCCCCCTGCAGCCAGGGAGAAAGGACAAACCAATGTTATGCTCCAAGTATGTAATATGTCTTTCATCTGGCTTATTCCACTTGACAGATAGCCTCCAATTCCATCCAAGTTTCAACAATGTGTATGATTTCATCTTTTCTTATGGCTGAAAATATTTCATTGTGTACGTATGCCACACCTTAATTTTCCATTCATCTGTCATTGAACATATGGTTCATTTACATATCCTATTGTACCAAGTTCTGCAATGCACATAGATATACATTTGTCTTCTAAGATTTCTTACAGAGAAGATCTATAAAGTAGCATCAGCAAGAAGGAAAGGTGCAAAAGTGAAGTTCAGAGTTGATTTCTCCAGCGAAATCACAGAGTTGACCTAATTCTCTCAACAGCAATATGTGACAAAAATGCATGAAGTTTTGACAACTAGGGAAGTTGATTAAAGACCCACTGCATCCAGGTTTGGAGCCAGGGAAACGGACATGCTGGGCACATACCAAATTTCAGATTCTACAAAGGAATGCACATGATTGGTATAAACTATACCGCTTGCCCAGAGAGTTTAATAATAAGAAGCCACTTATCTTATCTAAGAATAGTAGAAACATTTCTAAAATCCATGTTTTGAGGCCAACCTTGTAAATAAAGAATAAATCAAAGAATAGCCACTTCAGACTGAAGGTATAAACTTCTTTTCACTTCTCTTTCAAACAAATTATCAATGAAACAAAAAGATGATTCTTTTTTGAAAAATTATAAACCTCTAGGTAGGCTGAAAAATAAAAATGCATGAATACAAATAACTGATACAAGGAAAATATTGATCATCCCTACAAATCCGAGTCAATCAAAGGATCATAACAAAAGAAAGTATTGGGAATGATTTTATAATCTCTAATTCTACAACAAAGAACTTTTATTTCTTGAAAATAAGTTAAAATTTAATCAAGATGAAGTAGTCATCTGAATAGCCCTATCTTGCTTCCAAGAAACAGATTTTATAATTAAAATGTCTATGAAAAGAAATAATTTTATTTTAATTATATAATTGAAATTTTCATGAAAAGAAGTTTTGTGGAATAATATCACCAGATAATAAATAACACAATTATAAGAATCTCTTTTAGAACATAGAAGAGTAAGAAAAATTTCCAGTTCAATTTATGAGGATAGTAATATCTTAGTACTAAAAGTAGGCCAGGCAATATATGGAAAAGAATATCATATACCAATATTCTCTATTAACTTGATCCAACAATTCTTAATACAATGTTAGCAAACTTAATACAATATCAATAAATTAACAAACAACACGAGCAAGTTTGGAGAATGATTCACTGGTTTAATTTTCAGAGATTACTAAATTTACCATGTTAGCAGGTTTTCAGAGAAAATCATAACATATCAATTAATCTGAAAAGCATTTGCAGAAATCCAATAGCTCCTCATAAAAAAACAAAACTCTCAGAAAATTAGTAATAGATAAAAATTCTTTCAACGCATCGATATCCTTTACAAATGATCCTACAGTTAATGTAATAGTGAGTGGTGAAAGACTAGCTGCTTTTCCCTGAGATCTTTGACAAGGTAAGAATATCCTGTCTCATCACTTTGACATGATACACTGTTGAATTTATTGCCCCTCCAATGAGTCAGGAACATGAAACAAAAGAGATGCAGATTGGCCCCCAGCTGCCGCACCTCCAGCACCTCTCCACCACCTTCCTCTCCCAGATGTGTCCACTTCCCTGACTGATCACCCAGTCCCCGCACCTGCGCCCCAGCTGGGTACCCGGACCAGAACTCCTCCCAGCGTCCGGCAGCCATGAGCATCCTGCCACGAGCAGCTGCCCCTCCAGCACTGAGATACCACCTTCCTCTCCCAGGTGGTCACCCCCTCATCTACTCATCCCAAACACCTTCTAAACCCCTAACCACAAAACAACGCAGACGCTAACGCGTGGGTGTGAAGAACTTATTTTCTCTGCACCCCACATTTGAGGCACTAGTTATCCCAGGTCTCACACATACCTGTCAATAAGCCATGGCCATTCAAAAAGATAACCTGACTCTAGGAGCCATCGCATACAACAGCATTAGATAAAACTCCAAAACACAAAGCTCATTATGGTAGAATGCAGAACTTCACCAAGCCTAAAGATTGAAGTTGCTCGCCCAGATGAATCAAACAGTAGCAATGAACTCTATAACCTCTCAGATACAGAATTTAAAATAGGAATTTTAAGGATGTATAAGGAGCTCAAAGAAGCAATGGAATGGACTGCTGATAAAATACAAGGGGATATGAAAGCAGAGGTGAGGAAAATGCAAATTAAAATACATGCAGAAATGTCAGACTTGGTAGGTGAAATGAAAAACTCAGTGGAAGTCCTCAGCAACAGAGTAACAGCTGCTGAGGATAGAATCAATGAACCCCAAGATGAGGTGTGGAGATCTCCTGACAACTGCAGATAATGGAAAAGAAGCTCAAAATAAATCAACAGATGTCAAGTGCTCGAGCACTGTTCTAATGAAACACAATCATGCAAGTTTGTAACTGTATCTGACGGTGATCCAATAAAACTTGTTTAATTAAAAACAATGATAGGCAGATTGGAAAAGAATAAAACAGTGTCTGCAGATGATTATGCGTAAAATTGCCAGAAACCTGGAAAAAGTAACAGTCCAAGAAATAATGTGATTTTAGGAAGGTCAGAATAGATCAAAATCAGTGTACATATCAATACTGAAGAATCTGCCCCAGGGCTGGCAAGATAGTACAGTGGTTAAGGCTCTTGCCTTACATGTAACTGATCACAACTTGATTTCTGGCACTACATGTGGTTCCTCAAGCCCCACCAGGAGGCATCTCTGAGCAGAGAGCCAGGACAGGCTCTGAGCATTGCCAAGAGTGGACCCCTGCCCCCCAATAAATCCCTCCCACCAATAAATCCAGTACCATTTGTGTATCACTGCACAAAGAAATGTGCCAATAAAATTAAAAACATGTTGTGGAACTCCAGTCTGAAGCCTGACCTTTGACCCTTCCCCACAGCAGCCCTGGTCGTCGGCTGCTTCTCAATGGCTTCTTCCTGGTTGTGCAGGAAGAGAGACCAGCGGAGAATCTGCGGAAGCCTGACTCACCCTCCACTGCTGGAATACCGAACCAGACTAATTTTACTCCTCTAACCTCTCACTTCAGACACCAACGTCCCTGATGAACATCCACCCCTCACTGCTTCTAGAGAATGAATCACTCTAAGTGCACCTGGGAGAGTGAACTGTGAAAATTTCACCCCAAAGCACGGCAACACAATGAGGAGAATTGTGAAATCCCGCCAAGCTTGGCTCATGAATAGGACAAAGGGTTCTACCAGCACCTACCAGTTCTATGATTTCTCAGATAATGACTTGAGGGACACCAGGATGCAGGTGCTTAATGGGTTAAATAAACAATGATTAATTTAGACAATAATGCCCCGGATAGCACAAGGGTGGAATGAGAGAACTATGGGTCAAGAAAGTCGCCTAGTATCAGAACCCCCTACCATATACAGTGGTGCTAAGGGTCTGGGTGAAAAGGCATCATTGCGGGGCTGGAGTGACAACACAGCAGGGAGGGCATTTGCCTTGCACACGGTCGACTTGGGTTCGATTCCCAGCATCCCATATGGTTCCCTGAGCACCGCCAGGAGTAATTCCTGAGTGCAGACCCAGGAGTGACCCCGGTGCATCGCTGGGTGTGACCCCCCCCCCCCACACACACACAAATGGCATCGTTGCCACAATACAGTGTGGAAGCTCTGAGGCTAGCGGCAATGATTCATATTAATACTGTGTGCATCCCATATGCCAGGATCTGTTCTGAGCAGCTCACAGCATCGTCTTCTTTACTCCTTACAGAACCCCATCAAGTTGGTAGAGATCTTACCCCATAACCTTATCAGAAGCTGAGAGACAAGGGCAGAAATGAAAGAGTGAAGCAGATGGCCTTAGGAGGCCCCTGCTTTGTCAGATGACACAGGAAATAATTTATTCTTACCTGAATTCCATCAGCACTAAAATCTGAGGAATGCCTTACTTCCTGTCATATTTTATCACAACGGCTGCAAGACAAATTAAATACTGCTGATAGATTGAACAACAAATCCTCCCCACAATCATCACCACTGTTGTGTTTAATTCTTCCTAGAGGGTAGCCCCCCCTTCCAGGAAGAAGGTACTCGGAAACATACACAGGTATGCATGTCCTTGAGGTAGGATTTCTCAGTCTAACCCCAGTAGATTGGTGTCAAGTTCATTTACCAAACATGTCTTCTGGGCAATTTCTCCTGCCTTCAGTTCTGTTGTTTGTTATGTTCTTTAACACTGCCAGTCAAAACAATCCAGCTTACATCTCCTGTGGGATGTTTTTTATCTTGAATCTCATAAGCTAGTTGGTTATTACCTTACAAGAAAACATAGAATCATCATCACTCTTTCAGTGACAAGCTTGTGCATCTTGGAACAAAAGCACTGCCCCTTTGCTACCAACAATGAACACAAATACAATTGCAGTGGCATTAGTTATAGCAAAAATATATGCTGTGATTTATTATACTGCCATAACACTTTTGACAATAAAAAAGATGCTTCAACAATTAATACAGGAAGACTGACATAATTCAGGAATTTCTCCAACAAAATTAGATAAGAGCTATGACTAGGTAATGACGAGGTATGTGGGCATGCAAGCACAATGACAATAATATCAGTGATGTTACTTCCAGGACACTGTTGTGGTACTTGTAGAATGTCTCCTAAATGATTGAAGTTTAGTTCACTTAAAGAAAGCTCAGAGTTAGTTGCAGGTATTTGTTTAGTTGAAGTTGTTAGTTGCTAATGCATGTTAAGGACCTCCTCCACCTGCTCTTTTTTTCTCTTTCAGGGATTTCCCCTCCCTTCTAATGCCCTACCATTAGCAGACAGTGATCTGTTGAGTTTCAACCCTGCCCTTTCTTGTGAGCTAGAGATTGTGACCAGAACTCATAATCTGGGTGAGTTATGTCAGAAATCACCGAGAATAGAGTCTGAGATCAATCACTGCAAGTCACAACTGTAGTATTAGCACCTTGCTATCTGCTTAGTCAACACCCCCAGAGCTTCAGCTTTCGGCCCAAATGTCAAAGTGCCAAGAAGACCTCATCTTCCCGACAAGATCAGCCCCTCCTGTAATCCCCAAGATGTGAACTCCCAGTATTGATCATCGTTTGCAATTAAGTTCACACTGTTTGATTTCTTCATAATGCCCGTTTGCTCTCACTGCACCCTGGGAGCCCGAGGTCAATATCCACAGCAGTTTGGTTCATCCTCATCCCCCCCACCCCTCAATGCCACCTAATATCATGTCTGTTTTAGCCTGTCTAAATTAAAGATCTGTTGGGTAAGTAGGTGAATGATTAATAAATGTTTCAGCCTTATGCATTGTACAAAAATAACAACGCACATGCATCATTGACTCAGGTCAGGAATGTTGAGCACTCGTGTGAGCACTGAACATGAGCATTGAGGTAAGCAGACTCACAGCACATTGTGTCCTCGTTGGCACAGCCTACCTGCTGAGTTCTGAAGCTTCTGTTTCCTAGTGATCATGCAGGCAGAGGCTGCAGCAGGTGAGGAAAGCCCCGTAGACTGAAAGAAATCTTTTCATTCCTGGAAGATCCCGGGACTTACCAAACAAAACCATCAGACCAATTTTGTCGATGCATGGCCAGTATGAGCAAGTGAGAAGCAAGATTCTGACACTGGCTCTTCTTCTTGCTCTGGGGATATGCCCAGGAGAAACGGGCAGAGTTTACTGATTTAGAGAAGGAGCATTCTCAGGAGCAATAGACCCTGAGGTGCTGGAAACACCCATAGTCAGCCCAATTAGTGATATGGAACAAGATCTAAAGGGAGAATTTCCTGCCTGAAACGATCAGGAAAAGTACTCCCATCCTGTGGCCAGTTTTGAACTGAAAAAGCAAAGCTGGACCCTTCTGTTTCTCAGCCACAAGGAAATATTCAAGAGGGAAGTGTGGCTCAAGCAGGGACTTTGAGACTCTTCTTTCACACACTAGGTGCTTCTATGTTCTGCAATTTGAACATAAGACTCCTATGAGGAGTTTGAGGATTTTATTACAGAGAGTTGTTACAGACTGACCGGTCAGGGCTGCACCCCACAGAAAATGGTCAGAGGTACAAGCCCCCAACCCCCAACCACTTGGAAGGGTTGAAGTAACCCAAAACAGCATTCTTGACTGACCACCAGCTTATTTCCCATACACACTGATTGGCTGGTGCCACCTGCAAGTATCACAGGTACCACAAGCCTTTGTTTCCCTATCTGTTTTGTTTCTGTTTCCAGGATGCGCTCCAGGATACAGTCTAGGGCTCATGCCCAGTTAGGTGAGCGTCAGTTACCTAAGCATAGAGAATGGCCCTACCAACTAAGATGGCTGGACTTTGGTTCTACTAGAAATGGCTGCACTTTGACTCTGACAGTGCCTTGTGGAACTTGATTTGTCAGGAGGGTCAGAGTAAACTTACATCCTATTTGAGCAGACACTTATGTCGTATTTACTTCCCAAATTAATAAGAATGCCCATATTGTTTCCCAAAAGGACAGTCAGTGTTCTCACCAACAATAATGAGAGTCTCTTTCTGTCCGCATCCATGCCAGCATTAATTGTTCTTGTTTTTTGGATATGTGCCAGTCCCTGTGGTATGAGATGATACCTCATTGTTGTTTTGATTTGCATCTCACTGTTGATTAGTGATGAAGAGCATTTTTTTCATGTGCCTTTCGGCCATTTGAATCTCTTCTTTGAGAAAATTTCTGTTCATTACTTCTCCCCATTTTTGAAGGTGTTGGATGCTTTTTTCTTGTAAAATCATACCAGTGCCTTATATATATTTGATTTTAATTATTTATTAGATGGGTATTGGGAAATTTAGTGGGTTGTCTTTGTATAGAGATAAAAGAGGACACGAGGAAATGGAGAGATATCTCATGCTCATGGATTGGGAGGATTAACATCATCAAAATGGCAATACTCCCCCAAAAAACTATACAGATTTAATGCAGTCCTTATAAGGATATCAATGACATTTTTCAAATAAATAGATCAAACATTTCTGAAATTCATATGAAACAATAAACTCCCAAGAATAGGTAAAGCAATCCTTGGAAAAACAAAGATGGGAGGCATCAACTCCCCCAACTGCAAACTGTACTACAAAGCAGTAGTATTAAAACATCATGGTACTGAAATAATGACATACTCACAGAACAATTGAGTAGAGTTTAATATCCTGACATAGACCCTCAAATATTTGATCATTTAATCTTTGATAAAGGAACAAGTAATATGAAGTGGAGTGAGGAAAGCCTCTTCAACAAGTGGTGCTGGAAAAAACTGTGCAATTACCTGCAAAAAAATGAGCACAGACCTCTTTCTCATGCCATGCACAAAAGTCAGATAAAAATATATTAAAAATCTCTATACCAAATCTAAATCCATAAAGTTTATGGAGAAAAATGTAGACAGAACCCACCACGACTTTCAAGCTAAAGGCATTTCAAAGATGAAACACCACTGACCAAGCAAGTGGAAGCAAAGATAAACAAATGGAACTACATTAAACTAAGAAGCTTCTGGACCTCAAAAGAAGCGATTCATATTCTTATCACTCATCTACCCCTTCAGGATTCTTTCCCCATCCCATGCTACAGGAAAGAATCCTGGAACAGAAGTTTGAGACAGCAAAATATTTTCTCTGTTGACCAGGGACGGGAAGGGATTTCATACTCTAAACATCTCCCAGATTTAGGGAGAAGAGATGAGGTTTTATAGGGATTGCAGACAAGGGGAGGTTCATTTGAAATGAGCATAACCTAATTTCCTGGAATAGGCCTGAGATTTCCAAGAACAAGTGTCGGCAACTCCTTTCCTTTCCTTACATGACCCATTGAAGGTAAGTTGGAGCACCGACAATGGGAAATTTAGTGTCACAAGGAGCTCTAGGAATCCTCTATTCTATTTTGGCTTCTTTTTCAGTCCTTCTCTAGTTTGGGCCAGTTTCTTCCAGTTTAAGGGTGATGTAACTCCTTCACTGGAAGAGAAATGTGAGCAGTGAGAGATTAGCTTTGAAGGTCCCGTGATTCCACCTCTTTACTCTCTAGTCTTCACACATCCTATTCCTTCTGCCTAGTTTTTCCTATGTCTGTCTAGACTGGTGCTAATTATTCCTAGATACCCCTCTCAGTTAGAGCTGGTTCCTCCAGAAACATGCACAGCCTGGGTTTGACACTTTTAGGGGGTCTGCAAAGAGCCCATCTTTCCTTTGACTGAGGCCTAATCTTTAGATAGAAGCATAATTAGAAGCAACTAATATGGCATTTGCCAACCGGAATAACATTCTGGAGAATGCCTGGAAGTGTTCAACTCTCCAGTGAAGATTTCAGGAAGGACACAATAGCCCTCATCCAACTACCTTGCAAGTGATGATGATGAAGGAAGTGCTGCCTACAATTCTTAAGAAAAAAGTAATCCATCTTTCTTTGTAGACTGAACCCTTTGTCCTACCCCAGAGAAGATACCAAGCACTGATTCCCTGAGATGAGATGAGATGCGTTGCTGCATGTCAGCTGAGCACCAAAGGTGTTAAGTCCACCCTCTGGAGAACAGTCTTTCAGGAGCAAGTCTGTAGTCAAGAGCAAAAAACAGCATGGGGAGAGGCTCAGGTGTGACCAGACATGCAGAAAGCCATAGCATGGAGAGAGGAGCAGGTGTTGCTTGGCTCACAGAAACACTTTTCCGTTTGGAGAGTAACTTGTTGAAACTTGCTGGGTCTCCATTTCCTCACTTACAAAATTGGAGTCATAATACCGACCAGGAAAATACGAGGTCCACATTGTAAGTAATCAGCAAGTAGGATTTGCCTTCTGAAAAGAAGGGATTCAGGTTGAAGAATATTTTTGAGGAAGCCTGGGGCATCACCTCTCCCATAGATACAGCTTTCTCAGGAATAATCTATTCCAACCCAATCTCTATTTCCTACTCCCAATTTCTTTAGTCTCCACCAGCTCTTTGCAGCCTAGAACATGCTACACATGTCCTGTCCTAGCGTCTTTGTGTTTATTGCTTCCTTCCTGGAACATTCTCTTCCCCTCCCCGCCCCCCTGCATGCATCTCCACTAACTCTCTGATGCTGCTAAATTTTACCTTATTGATTTCTTCCTTGTGGAGGAGGTGAGGAAAAAAAGACAGAACAAGAGAGATCTCCCAGGTATACAATTTTTTCAACTCAAAAATTCCACACAACTTTTTCAACTCTTTCCCAGCTCTCAGCTTCATTTCAACTATGTGTTCCCGGTTTCAATCCTTTTTGGATTTTTGTTATTGCAATTGTTTTGTTTGAGGGTGACAGCTGGTGATGCTCAGGGACTATTCCTGACTCTGCATTCTGGTTATTAGAATACAATGTAGTATACAGGGACTAAACCCAATCATTCCATATGCAAAGCATGCACTGTGCCCATTGAGCTCTCTTACCAATCTATCTTATATTTCTCAATCTTGTTTACTGCCCATGGCTGACCCGAGTTCGATTCCTCCGCCCCTCTCAGAGAGCCCGGCAAGCTATGCGTGGCAGAGCCTGGCAAGCTACTCGTGGCGTATTGGATATGCCAAAAACAGTAACAATAAGATTCTCAATGAGAGACGTTACTTGGTGCCTGCTCGAACAAATCGATGAGCAACGAGATGACAGTGACGGTGACAGTTTACTGCCATTTGCCCAATTCTAAAGGAATTTCTAGAGGTTTTTATCCAGTAATTTTTAAGGATAAGATGAGGCTATGAACCTAAACCAAGGGCTCCCCTTTTTCCGTCCCGGTCAGATCACCAAGCCAGGATTCTCTCCACCCTCTCCAGGTCTCCAGCTTCATTACATAGTTAACCAGGCATGTTCATAGGGTTGGGTGTGTATTTCATGTCCAGGAAGTTGAACATGGACTTCGATAAGGAGAGTTCATTGCCTTAAGTGTGTCACACTTATTTATAATTGTGTCCTAACTGGAACACAATCATAAATAATTCAAGTTCAACACGACTGACCCCTCAACTGCGATCTCTCTTCTGTGGAGCCTGGGGTCACTTCTCTCAGATCTCCTTGTATGTCCTGACAGAATCCAGGACACAGCCCCATCATAGAGTATAATCAGCGCCCTCTCCCTAGGAAGATGGATTCTCATGCTCAGCAGCAGAACATATGCTGTGCAATTGGAAAGCACAAAAGATTAGCAAAAAGATGGGAAGAGAGAGTGTCAAGAACTGTGAAATTTACATCAAGCCTGCTTTAATCACATTGTGTGTTTTAATCACCCCCAGGCTGCTGGAAAAATTTGGTATTTAATGTGTTTCTTTAACAGCTTGCCCCTGAGGTCTGGAGCACTTAACTAGAAATGGAGGCATTTGGCCTCCATACCATGGAGAACGCCAAGAACAGCTTGCCTCTGCCTCAGTTTCCCCATTCTTTTTTTCACTCACAGATGCCGGGGGGAGGAATCAAAAGCCACTTCCACAGTGTGGCAGATCCTGTGTAAATGCACTCAAACAAACTCTGGGTACATGTTCCTTTTTGAATTAACCGATTGCTGGAGATGAGAACTGGGTTAGTGAAGAGGATGTGTGTGTTTGTTTGCAAGAAAAGAACTAATTGGGGCTGAATTGTCAGAGAACACTGGCTGTTAGGGCTCTTCCAACACTGGTAGGATGAGACTCCCTTGACAGGAAGGGCAAAACCCATCTTCTTCAGGAAGATCTCTGGAGACTCTAACCTTTCCCTGTCCTTCCCCACGTTCCCATGGTCTTCCTTTTCCATCTCCTCCTCTCCTAATTCCTCCTACCCCTTGATCAACCTTCACCTGAGTGAGACTTCAGACGAGACCTCTCATATCAGACACTGCCAGTAGCTCCTTATGGACATTCTGGAAATCCATCGGGTCTTTGTGTGTATGTGTGTGTGTGTGGGGGGGGACATTTTAAAAACAGAATTCAGGGCTGGAGCGATAGCACAGTAGGTAGGGCATTTGCCTTGCACATGGCCAACCCAGGTTCAATTCACAGCATCTCATATAGTCCCCTGAGCACCGCCAGGGGTAACTCCTGAGTGCAGAGCCAGGAGTGACCCCCGTGTATCGCCAGGTGTGATGAAAAGAAAAGAAAAGAAATGAAAAGAAAAGAAAAGAAAAGAAAAGAAAAGAAAAGAAAAGAAAAGAAAGGAAAGGAAAGGAAAGGAAAGGAAAGGAAAAGAAAGGAAAAGAAAAGAAAAGAAAAGAAAAGAAAAGAAAAGAAAAGAAAAGAAAAGAAAAGAAAAGAAAAGAAAAGAAAAGAAAAGAAAAGAAAAGAAAAGAAAAGAAAAGAAAAGAAAAGAAAAGAAAAGAAAAGAAACAGAATTCTATGAATGTTCCCTGTCCCCTTTGTGGATTGCCTGTAGTATCCCCTCACTAGCTTAAGCTAAAAATATTAGATGTTCCCTTCGGTTTCTTTCTTTCCAACCCCAGCTGCCATTGCACTTGGTTGGAATGGACTAATCAATCTATCACTTTGTCCAGAAACCCAACCGCCAACAGAGTCCCCTGAATCCCCTTTCTCTCTCTCCCAACAGACTACTTGAAATACAGTGCTCAGCTCCGGGTGGCCCAACCAACTCCCCTATCCTAAATCCACATTCCATGTTCTTCTTGCTGTGACTTCATATGCCACAAACTTAGGCATCTGTGTTTTCATGCACAATGGTATGGAAGCCCCTTCACCTTTAGAAACCTTAGATCTTTTGCAGTTGTGATAGGGCATGTTAAATCCTCCTCAGAGTGCTTAAATGTTTCCTCCACCCCTCCCTCCCCGCCTGGAAGCGCCTGGTGAGCTACCCATGGCGTATTGGATATGCCAAAAACAGGAACAAGTCTCACCATGGAGATGTTACTGGCGCCTGTTCAAGCAAATGATGAACAATGGGAGGACAGTGACAGTGATACACTGTTACTGTATCCAATGCTCCAGAGAACAGTGAAGGCCACTTGACCTACTCAACCCCGATCCCTACCGCCCTCTTTTTAACCACCACTGTGTGTGAGCTCTTCCAGGATGTTATGTAATGAAATCAAACTGTCTGTAGCATTTTCAGATCCGTTTCTTTTACTTCGTATCTACTTCTAAGGCTCCTCCAGATCTTTTCATGGCTTCGTAGTTCATTGCTTTTCAGCACTGAAAAATAACACTGAAGTTCATTTATTTATTTACCAAAGGTCATTTAAGTATGTCTTCATTGCTCTCATATTTGGACAATTATCAATAAAATTGAAGCTACTGTGAAAAATAAGGAGGTGCTAGAAGAAGCCAGTGGTTTGGACCCAGTGAATAGAGAAGAGGTTCTACTTTGGGGTGACCGAGCATCACGAGACACCGTGGGTACCCCCCATTTGTGTCTGTAGTACTCATTTTGTAAGGGTGGGATTACCAACCTACTATCTGTACAAGTGAATCTAATTTTATTGCAATTTAATTCTTCACTCTTTGCAGATACTAAGGGTTTTACAAATTAAATGTTTGTGGCAACTCTGTCTCAAGCAAGTCTACTGGCACCATTTTTATAACAGCAGGTGTTTATTTTATTCTCTATGACACGTTTTGATAAAATTCTCACAATATTTTGAACTTTTTCTTTATTATTATATTTTTGATATCAATCTGTAATTTCTACACATCTTTGATGTTACTACTGTAATTGTGTAGGTCAGGACTACATATATGGCAGGAAATTTAGTTAAGCAGGTGTTTGGTTTATTCTTGTGACACATTTTGATACCTCACAATTTTTTTGAATTTTCCTTATTTTGAACTTATCTTGAATTTATTTGAACTATTTCCATATCTTTGATATTGTAATGTATGGAACAGGAATCCATATTGGACAATAAACTTAGTAAATTGTGTGTATGTTCTGACTACACCATTGACAGGCAAGTCATTCATTCATTCATTCATTATTAATAGTATGTTATTTGGATTTTCTTCTAGTTCTTTTTTCTGGTTGATGTCTACCTTTCTGTCTTTTTGATGTAAAAAGGGACATGGCATTATTTTAATCTCATTACTTTAATGGCACTTGTTTCATGATCCAGAATGTGGTCAAAGAAAAAAAAAATGTGTATTTTGTTTTGGCGGTATAGGGTTTCTGTAAATGTTTCTGAAACCCAGCTCTTCTATCAACTTATTTAACATTGTTTTCTCCCCGGTTTATCAGTTCATTAGTCAAAGTGTTCTAGTCTCCTTCTACTTCTTTTATGCTGTCAATGTTTTTCTGAAGGCCCATTAGTACTCACTTTATATACTTTGATGTCCACAATTTTGGTGTATACATGGGATAAGTCCTTCTGTGAAATCAATTCCCTAATCAGGTAATGTCCACATTTTTATTATATTTGTTGTTTGGAATATATTACATAAATATGACTTCCCATGCCTTCTTTTGATTATTATTCACCTGAATACTTGTTTTCCAACCTTCTACTTTGAGCCTATGTTTATTACTGAAGTTCAAGGAACTTGAACTAAAAATAAATTCTGTCACTGTCATCCCATTGCTCACTGATTTGTTCGAGCGGGCACCAGTAACATCTCTCATTGTGAGACTTATTGTTACTGTTTTTGGCATATCCAGTATGCCATGGGTAGCTTGCCAGGCTCTGCCATGTGGGCGCGATAAAGCACTAAATCTCAGACACTGTAGGTGATAAGCATTAGGTCACAGTCCAGACCCACTTGACACAGTGCTGTGGATACTGCAGCCCATGCATAGCCACAGGCTCCTGGTGGAGTTCCAGGCCCATATAAACTATCCAGATAACTTATCACTTATATCTAAATGAGTGATGTAAAGCTTTACAGATGAAATAAAACCCCAAAGGAATTCATGTATTCAGAGCTATTTCAGCAGGAAAAACTAGAGAATACACTCTAAAGTTGAATGAAAAGCACTTGGCCACAGTGAAATAAGCTGAAAGAAAATTTTGGAAAGAGTAATAATGGATCTGTTAGAATGAAGTTTAGATTGACATCCTCTAAAATAAAAAAAAGTTATAAGTTGAGATGTAAATGTTATGGGAATTTAAAGGAAAAATAGATAAACAAGAAGAGAAAAATGGGATCTAATTATTATATAAAAGGCAGATATCAAGGTACAAGGGTGGAGGGGTGAGAAATAAAAAAGATACCAAAAGGAGCGATAGCACAGCGGGTAAGGCGTTCGCCTTTCATGCGGCCGACCCGGGTTCGATTCCTCCGCCCCTCTCGGAGAGCCCAGCAAGCTACCAGGTGTCCAATGGCAGCTGTACACTGAACAGAACTGCATAGCCCCTGAGATGTTTCTTGCTTGCCAGCACTTTGGAATAATGGTAATGTCAATATCAAGTGTGACATGAGAATAAGGATAGCATTGTAGCACTGTCATCCCGTTGTTCATCGATTTGCTTGAGTGGGCATCAGTAACGTCTCCATCGTGAGACTTGTTACTGTTTTTGGTATATGGAATAGGCCACAGGGAGCTAGCCAGGCTCTGCCATGCAGGCGGGATACTCTCGGTAGCTTGCTGGGCTCTCCGAGAGGGACGGAGGAATGGAACTCAGGTCGGCCACGTGAAAGGCAAACGCCCTACCTGCTGTGCTATTGCTCCAAACAAGAATAAGGATAAGCAGATAAATTAATGGAAAACAGAGAAATTAATGAAATAAGATTGACTCCAGAAATTTACCAAAGATTCTAAGACTATTCAATAGGTAAATAACATTTACTTCAACAAATGATGAAGGGACAAGAAAATATTCTAATACCACATATATAAAAGTTAACTCAAAAAATGGATCATAGACCTACAAATTTAGTCACAATTATAAAACTCCTTAAAATGAAACACAGTAATTATCATATATTTTGTATTAAGTCACAATTTCCTAGATAAGCAGCAAAGACACACACACACAAAAGAAAACGTAAATAAATCTGACATCACAAAACTTTATAAAGTTTGAGATACCAAAGAACATCATCAGTTTTGGACAAAGAGTATAAGAGTTTAGGCACTACTTACATACGACCAACCCCAAGTCAATCTCTGGTATCAGAGATTTCCTGAGTATTTGATTTCCTGAGTATTCCCAGGAACAGAGTCGGGAGAAAATCCTGTGCACAGTCATGTGTAGCCTAAACCCATCTCCAAAAGAAGAATATCACAAGAAAGATAAAGGAAAGTCCATAGAATGGGAGAGATTTTTGCATATCTATATCTAAAAGGAATTAAAATCAAGAATGCATAATACTTATAAATTAATAATGATAAGATAATTTAAAAAAGCAAAGATTTGAGTACATTTTTAACAAAATATGTGTAGTTGATAATTGCATTAAGAATATTTATCAGGGCTGGAGCAATAGCACAGTGGGTAGGGCATTTTTCTTGCATCCGGCTGACCCGGGTTCGATTTCCAGCATCTTATATGGTCCCCTGAGCACCGCCAGGAATAATTCCTGAGTACAGAGCCAGGAGTAACCCCTAAGCATCACCAGGTATGACCCAGCCCCCCCCCCCAAAAAAAGAATATTTAACATCTCATCAATTCTGAAAATACAAATCAAAACCACAATAGGCATGCAGAATTTTAAAGATGGACAACAGGCTAGTGTTAGTGAAGATTCCACAGCATTGGAGTGGGTGGGAAGGTGAAATATCGAAACTACTTGGAAATACATTTTGACAATTTTTAAATGCTGAAACATAGTTCCCACAAGACCCATCAATTTAATTCCTAAGCCCATGTTCAAGAGTAATTAGAATATTCATCCACACAGAGCATGTAAACATGTTCACAGAGGATTTCATAGCATCCCTGAAGTAGAAACATCTTAAGTATTCGTCTTCTGATAAATGGGTAAACAAATGTAAAGTAGCCATGTAATACTATTTTGTCCTCACCACCTCTCGGTGGTATTCTGTCTGCATTTCCTCCAGCTGCATATGTGACCTTGCCCCCTCTTCTGTCAGCATCTGCACTTTGAATTGCCTGCCTCGTCATCTGTTCTCAGCACGAAGTAATGCTGAGCATCGCAAGGGGGATCAGGGTCAGCGGGTCCTGCCTTACCTCAAATTCTCTTGGAAATTTCCCAGCCTCTCCAGCCTCTTCGTTAATGTACAGAGAAACTGTGCTGTCCGCATTCCAGGGGAGTGGCTTTGCCTAGCAAAAGGTAAAAGAAAGGCCACCTGTCTCCCAAAGATAAAGCACAAATTTTAGTTGATTTTCTCTTGGCACTCGGAGATGTCTTTTGCTGTCAATATTGATGCCTTCGTTAAGTCAACAGAAAATTTTTCATCAGTTCTCAATTATTACTCTCATAATTTCCTACATATATCCTGATAGACTCCTGCTTCCTTCTCTGTCTAAACTTGCTCACATTTTTTAGAGTGCTGTTGTTGCTCATCCTGATATTTCTGAAATTTTCTCCTGATTTTGTTGTTGCTGTTGTTTGCCATGCTGTTCATAGATGTAGTCATGCACATTTCTTTGATATCTTAGGAAAATATTTCAACTCTTTGAATTAAAGGTTAATTTTAAATGGTGTATCTTCCCTGCACCAGGCTGTCTCACCTGGGGAACCCAGAGAGGAACTGGTGAGTTCCCCAACCTGTTCTGCCAAAACCCTCCAGCACTCAAACACTGCCATGCTCTTGGCTGCTCTCCACAGATTCAGACAGCCTCACCCATGAGAGACTCTGCTGAAAAACCCAAAGTCGCCATCCAGGTTTAAAAAAGAAAAAAAGAAAATTACGTTAACCTCAGCTGTATAACCGTATTTAAAATTTTAGAATTTCTGGAGCATGCACCTGCATTCGTAGCCACATGACATTTTATATGTTGATAATCTCTTTATACAAGGGCTTACTGGCTCCTGGCTGAGATACAAAAGTCTTCACACACTTTGCTCTAAGGAAACTTTTTTTGGATCATTTTTAGTGGATTATTCATAACAAGCAATACAAAATAAGTTGTTTAGGTCTTGCTTTGGGGGTATGAGTTGGGGAGAAAACATTCGAAACATGGTGATGAATAGGTGCAATGGTGGTGGGATTGGTGTTGAAATATTAACTGTAACAAATTGTTGTGAACAACTTTATAAAAATAAAATAAAATAAAATGATGTTTCTTTTTCTATTCACAATGACTATATTTTTCTATTCACAATGATTATATTCAATTAGCACCCTTTTTTCTATTTTGTATATATTTTTTTTATTTTAATGAATCATCACGAGATACATTACAGACTTACAGACTTTTATGATTGCGTTTCAGTCAAACAATTTTCAAGTACCCATCCTTCCACCTGTACCCATTCTCCACCCCCAGTGATCCCAGTACCCCTCCCCCCACCCCCTTTCCCACTTCCTGCCTCTGTGGCAGGTACAATCCCTCTTACTTTCTCTGTCCTTTTGAGTGTTATGGTTTGCAATACAGGTAACAAGAAGCCATCACGTTTGGTCCATAATCAACTTTCAACATGCATCTACTGTCCCGAGCAACCCCTCCGACCATCATTTATTTAGTGCTCCTCTCTCTATCCCAGCTACTTTTTCCCCTAGCACATGAGATTGGCTATCAGGCAGTCCTCCTGACCCTTATTTTAACTGTCCTTAAGCGTTAGTCTCCTATTATGTTACTTTATATTCCACAAATGAGTGCAGTCCTTTTATGTCTGTCCCTCTCTTTCTGACTCATTTCACTTAACAGGATACTCTCCATGTTGATCCATTTGTATGTAAATTTCATGACTTCATTTTTTTTCAAACAGCTGCATAGTATTCATTGTGTAGATATACCAAACTTTTTTTTAACTAGTTATCTGTTTCAGACATGAAGATCTCTTACTGGGGAATAATTGGGGTCCCTTTAAACACCCTAGGTGTTTGCATTGCACATGGCTGACCCAGGTTTGATTCCTCTGTCCCTCTCGGAGAGCCCAGCAAGCTACTGAGAGTATCCCGCCCACGTGGCAGAGCCTGGCAAGCTGCCCTTGGTGTACTTGATATGCCAAAAACAGTAACAACAAGTCGCACAATGGAAACGTTACTGGTGCCCACTTGAGCAAATCAATGAACAGGTTAGTAAGCCCTCAAAAATGGACTGAGTATCCTCATAGTAAGATACAATTTTCACAAATTTAACAGGCATATACTGAATATCACTGTATCATTGTCACTGTCATCCCGTTTCTCATTGATTTGCTCAAGTGGGCACCAGTAACATCTCCATTGTGAGACTTGTTGCTACTGTTTTTGGCATATCAAATATGCCACGGGTAGCTTGCTAGGCTCTGGCATGAGGGCAAGATACTCTCAGTAGCTTGCCGGACTCTCCGAGAGGGGCAAAGGAATCAAACTTGGGTCAGCCAAATGCAGGGCAAATGCCCTACCCACTGTACTATTGCTCCAGCCCATACTGAATATACTGAAGTATATTTTGATTATGGCATTAGCCATTTAATTGTAACAAGCAACATATGATAAATTATCTTGTGCCTGCTAAGGTTATAGATTGGAGGGTGGTTAAGGAAATAGGGACCGGGGTAAAGGGAAGGTCACACTGGTGGCGGGATTGGTGTTGGAATATTGGATACCTGCAACAACTACATCATGAGTAACTTCATAAACCATGGTGTTTAATTAAAGGAGGAAAACAGAAGCACATAACTGGGTTGGTAACTATTCCCTGAGTAACTGCTTGTCCTGATGTCCTCATTAATGTTGGTTACATCATTTCTTCCACCTCTAAGTGGACTTCTCATTTCCTGGGAACTTGTTTTTGTGCGGGTGGAACCGAGGAAGGCCTGGGTTCCATGCTGGACCTTTCTAGAGTACCCTGTACTTTCTCCCATCCGTGTTTGGAATACATGAGGGGTACACACTCCCTGTTAGCCCTTCTGGTCACGTTCAACATCCTCATCATTGCAACCACTTCTCTTTAGGTCAGCACCTTGTGCAGGAGATAGAAAGTAGCAGAAGGTTCTGTCGCTTGCACATACTGTTGTGTGGCCCTGTTTGTGGCTGCAGAACCCATCTCTGCTCTGATCCCTGGGCTTATGTGGAGCCTTGCTCTGAATTAGGAGTTAGTCCAGACTTCCTCCTCGCCTGCTGATCATCTGCCACATTTTCACGTGGTCGTGTGACCTCAACATCTTTCTTCCTCCTGCGTGGAATTTAATTTCCTAACTGTGGCCTTATAGCAAGCAAAATGAAGATGCTGTGTATCTGATTATGCAAGAAAAATCTTCTAGATCCTCACCTGTGTGGAGAGCAGGGCTCTGATTGATATGTTAATGCAGGGGAAGGCTGGAAGAGTGGCAGGTGCTTCTAAATATACACTTTGTGTGGCCCAGTTCTGACTGCAGCAAGCTTTGATGGCAACGAAAACGGGCTAAGGATAGGAGTATAAAGTCAGTTTACTGATCTCCCTGTCTCCCACAGAAGAGCAGAAGTCAGCACAATTCTTACCAGCTGCCTGCAATCAAAGAAAATAGTCCATCATTCTATAGCATGCAAAAGGCAAGCCAAGTTAGAAAGTCGGAGCATTCGAGTTCTGCAAGGCACTCACTCTTTCACAACCAGAGGGCAAACTGAACAAAGACATTTTTAAAATTTTATGAAATCTTCCAATTCTCCAAAAATAAGGATAGAAGGTACTTATGAGGTAAATACGAGAAGCATAAAAACAGACCTTGAGAGTGAAAGAAATCCAGACAGACCTTCTTCCAGTTGTCAGGGAGGAGGGAAACTCTGATGCTAAGAATATTCCCTGCCCCCCTCCTCGCCCCACCCCCACCCCCGCAATCTTCAGCTTCAGAAAAGGCGGGAGGGGAAAATGCCATTCTTAAATGCACTTTGTTGACATACTGGTGTTTAAGTGTGATTATTCTTAAAAATAGCAAAAGCAGGAGTTCTGCAAACTAAGAAAATTTATCTTTCTGTAAGAGAAATTCCATCCTGCTTCTCTGTACTGGGAAAGAGAGGACGCCTGCCTTTCGGTACCAAGAAAGGGAGAATAACAAAATCTCTGAAAACTGATAAATGGAGAGGAAGTGACCCAAATCACACGCCACAGCCTGACCTTTGCCACGTGCACCCCCTCCCCCAACCCTCGTCCCCCACACATAGCCTCCTCTCTCTAGCTCCTCTCTCAACATCTTTTGTAATTAAGCTGGAGATTTTTTGTAAATGATGGAGAGCTTCCTGCCCGCTCCGGAGAGCCTGGCAAGTTCCTCGTGGTGTATTTATATGCCAAATACAGTAACAAGCTGGGTCTCATTCTCCTGATCCTGAAAGAGCCTCTAATGCAGCACCATGGGAAGGACGAGTAAAGAGAGGCTGCTAAAATCTCAGGGCTAGGACGAATGGAGACGTTACTGGGCCCGCTTGAGCAAATCAACAATCAATAGGATGATAGTGATAGTGTTGGTTTGTGAAGTTTTTGAAAGTTACTCAGTTTTTCCTCAATTAATCAAGCAAATTAAAATAGCAAATTTTCCTGATAGTTTTCCTCGGTTACACAGAAAACCTGTAAACTCCATGTGTATAAAAGATATACTGTTAGGATCCACTTATCAGAAAAACTGCCATGACAGGCTCTGAGTGACTTAGGCCTCTTCCAGGAACAAGAAAAGCAGAAAAACCAGATGCTTCTGTCCGAGATTGCGTCCTGGGAATCAGATTAAGTCTCCGCAATGTAGCTGTCAGGAGGTGGGCTGGATGTTGCAGGCCAAAATAACAACAAAATAGACGTGTACTCTGTAGGGAACAGAAATTTGCTGAGTAATGCTGACTTGCCAAAATGAAAGTGTAAGAACTTGCTGAACCTAGTGCTCGGGGTCCTTGTTGAAGCCCCCTGCGTTGGGCGGACACTTGGACCCCAGCTAGCTGGAACAATAAACCTTGCTATGTGATTTGCATTATCGGCCCTGTTCTCTGTCCTTGAAGGGTGGTTGACTGCAATCAAACAATACATGTTATTAGATTTCTATTTGTGGGTTTGATGTAGGCAGGTAGACAGGGAAAGGCCCTTGGTAATAAAATTTAGGTCAACAGAACTTCTTGGGGGGAAATCCTAAGACTGACCCACCCTGTGGATACAGAAAAAAGACCCTGAGGAGATTGGACCCCTCTCCATGAAGTTCCTCTCCTCGAAGATCCTCGGACCTCTCCTTTTAAACCGATTACTTTAGTGACTCTGCCCCGAGAATGCTCCAGGACTTATGGATCAAGACAACCTGAGAAGAGCCTATAAAAGACACCTTGAACAAAGGGAGGGCGCGCATATGCTGCCAGAACCCATGTGCTGCTTGCGCCCACGTGGTCAAGCACATGTGGTGCCTGAGCACATGTGTCACCCACATCTCCCCTCTTGAGCTGTGTACTTTCATACTTTCCTATCTAATGCTGGGGTGTGTGCAGGGCTCTCTCCACCCTTGGAGAAGCCCACATTCTCTCTTGAGTGTTACTCTGTCTCTCTTACTCTCCACTCTGCCACTTTTCTCTTCCTCCTTCCCTTCAAAAACCCTCCAAATAAAATCTGTTTTACTTCACTGCTTGTTTACTCCTGAAATTCTTTTCTGCGAGCGAGACAAGAACCCAGTAACCCTGGGTCCCAGGTGGCAGAGGCGGGTCAGGAGAAAGTGACCGTCTTTCTCCTCCCAACTCATGTGAGCCACCGTGGGGCCCACCAACATCAGGTTGAAGAGATAGTACAGAAGTAAGAGGCAGTTTCCTTCCATGCAACCAACTCTGATTCAACTCCTAGCTCCACATGTCGTCCCCTGAGCAGCACGGAGTTACCCTTCAGCATAGAGCCAGGTCTAAATTCTGAATATGAGGTGTGGTCCAATAGTTTTAAAAAATGATTTTTATGTGTTTTCTATAATTAATCTTTTTTTTAATGGAGGGGTTGCTCAGAAAAAAATAGAAAAACAAAGAAGAACTCTCTCTTCTCCCACAGAATTAAGACTTTCAAGAAAATTTGCCCAAGGATACTCAAGCTAATGGAGTAAAGGGAGAGGCAAAGAGACATGGGCACAATAATTAGTCAAATTACTCCAGGGGAAAACATCTGAGAATTATGAAAAGGGAGAAAGCATATAATAAAAAGGACAGACAAGAATGTACTCTGAATTAAAATGTAACCTAAAGACAAAAAAAGGTACAAGTTCTACTCTGCAAAACAAAAGAAATCTGAATCAAAATGAAAAGAAATTGCATAGAGGTAGGAAATACATATATATACACCACAGTGTTGATATTCAAAACATATAGACTCACAGCACCGTGGGTAAGGCATTTGCTTTGCATGCGGCCAACCCGGGTTTGATTCCTCCATCCCTCTCAGAGATCCCAGCAAGCTACTGAGAGTATCCCGCCCACATGGCAGAGCCTGGCAAGCTACCCACATACTTGATATGCTAAAAACAGTAACAAGTCTCACAATGGAGATGTTACTAGTGCCCACTCAGCAAATCAATGAACAATGGGACGACAGTGCTACAGTGCTACCCTTGGAAGAGGGGGGTAGAAGGAAAGAAATTGGGACCATTGGTGGTGGGAAATGTACATTGGTGAAGGGACAGGTGTTGGAACGTTGTATGACTGAGACCCAATTGTGGACAAATTTAAAACTGTTTATCTCACGGTGATTTAATTTTTAAATTTTAAAAATTTATTTTATTTTAAAATAAAAATAGCCACATGATAGAGTGGACACAGAAACTAAACAGCACTTTTCCACTGAAAATGGACAGATAGCCAATGCGAAATGAAAATTTGTTCATTATCTTGTATTATTAGGGAAATGTAATTCGAAACAACAGTGAGATATCACTTCACACCTATGAGAATGTTTTAAGAAAGATAAGAAACGACATCATATAGCCTAGTTCTCCCTCTCGGAGAACCTGACAAGCTACCGAGAGTTTCCTGCCCACATGGGAGAGCCTGGCAAGCTCCCTGTGGCGTATTTGTATGCCAAAACCAGTAACGATGATGGGTCTCGTTCCCCTGACCCTGAAAGAGCCTCCAATGCGGCACCATTGGGAAGGATGAGTAAAAAGAGGCTGCTAAAATCTCAGGGCTAGGATGAATGGAGACATTACTGAGACTGCTCGAGAAAATCAACAATCAATGGGATGATGATGATGATGATGATGATGATGATGATGATGAAGAAACGACATTTGGTGGAGTACAGTGGTAGGGCATTTGAGTTGCACATCACCTGGTGAACCAAGGTTCAATCCCTGACACCCTCTGGGTCCCCTGAACCCTGCTAGGAAAGATCCCTGAGCACAGAGCTCTGAGCACCAATAAGTGTGAGGACATAATGTACAACATGGTACATATGTTAATAATTGTGCGGTACACATTTGAAAGTTTCCATGAATAGAGATGAAAAATTCTTCGCATAAAATGAGAGTTAACTACGTGGTGATGGATGTTAACTAGATGTACTGCTTATTTTATGATATATAAAAATACTGAATCATAGTGTTGTATACCTGAAACTAGTACATAATAGCATCTCATATATATATATATTTATATATATATATATATATGACTAGACTGGAGTGATAGCAAAGCAGGTAGGGCATTTGCCTTGCACGTGGCCGGCCCAGGTTCAATTCTTCCGTCCCTCTCAAAGAGGGACGGAATATATATAATATATATATTATAATATATAATATAATAATATATAATTTATATAATATAATATAATAATATATAATATATATAATAATATATAATATAATATAAAATAATAATATATAATATATATAATATATATTATATATATAATGGAAAAGACAGTAAAAGTGGAAACAGGAAATGGAGAACCAAGATAGTTGCAGTGGTGACCCTGAAGTAGAAACCTTAAAAAGAGGAAAGAATAATTTTCTGAAAAATGTAACAGAAATTTTGAAACAGGGAACATGGGTTGACATTAATCAAAAGGTGAAGCACACTCTAAGAACCATTAATATAGAATTAATTCCACTGAAGTGTCCCCTGGTCCTGGTTGAGCTAGACTATTGAGGAGAAAGTCTTTTTCAGGCATTTGTCCTATAAATCAGGAGAGCCAGGAAGCAAGGCAGATTTTTAGGCTTATTACAGACTGCAGCAACCAAGAATGAAAGACAACAGCAACAATATAAAAATCCAGAAACCAATAAATGGTTACTAAGGAATATTATTTCCAGCCACATCAGCTTCCAGGAGTAGCAGTCACAGGTAAATATACCAATAGGATATTGAATCCATAAGATATTAAGAAAAAAAACATCAATTACTAACATAATCTAAAAGTCTAACATAATCTACTAACATAACAAAAACTAACATAAACAGAGACAGGATAGATATCAGTGGCAACACTTTTTTTTTTTTTGCTTTTTGGGGCACACCCGGCAATGCCCAGGGCTTACTCCTAGCTCTGCACTCAGAAACTACTCCTGGCGATGCTCGGGGGACCATATGGGATGCTGGGAATTGAACCTGGGTTGACCACATTCAAGGCAAACGCACTACCCACTGTGCTATTGCTCCAGCCCCATAGGTGACAACACTTTAAACCATACTACATTACATATATTTTGCCACACATTTAAAGAAAGAAATTGAAGTGTAGAATGTTGATGTAAAAGTTCTGAGGGGAGAGATGCCACAGCTGAGTTGTCCCAATATAAACAGCCCAGCTCCAAGACTAATCTGAAAGAAACTCCAACTTGCTGAGTCAGCCCAGGTCCACAGCTCCAGTTGTGCAAATTTCTCAGTAAGAGCACATCAACGTACATGCGAAAGTTGCATAGAAGCTACTACACACAATGAATGGAAACAGTAGTATAGAAAGCTCAACTAGCACCTAGCAGCTCAGTAAATCATAAGACAATGACTGAGGAAAATGTGTGTCAGAGGCATCCCTTGGAAGGTTCATTCAGTAGCCAAGAGCCGCCTTATTGGAGAAATAAAGAGACAGGGACCATGACCAATGGTCAGTGGACGTTTAATTCAGAACTGAATAGCATACTTATGGAACGCCTGAGGGGGCTTAAGGTAAAGGACTGCGCACAGATGTGACTGATCATTTATAGAGGCAAAACATTTCAATGGAGGCCATTCTTTGGGGGGAATTAATTCAAGGAGAAGTTCTGGAGGCTTCTCCCCAGGGCAACATTCCATTTATATTTATTTTCTCTTTCCCTTGCTGCTACTACGTATTAAACAATTAAGTTTACTTCTTACTAACGTTTGCAGTTATTTGGAGTAAGAAAGAAATATAGGGGCTGGAGTGATAGCACAGCGGGTAGGGCATTTGCCTTGCACATGGCTGACTCGGGTTTGATTCCCAGCATCCCATATGGTCCCCTGAGCACTGCCAGGAGTAATTTCTGAGTGCAGAGCCAGGAGGAACCCCTGTGCATTGCCAGGTGTGACCAAAAAAGCAAAAACATAAATAAAAGAAAGAAAGAAAGAAAGAAAGAAAGAAAGAAAGAAAGAAAGAAAGAAAGAAAGGAAGGAAGGAAGGAAGGAAGGAAGGAAGGAAGGAAGGAAGGAAGGAAGGAAGGAAGGAAGGAAGGAAGGAAGGAAGGAAGGAAGGAAGGAGAAAGAAAGAAAGAAAGAAAGAAAGAAAGAAAAAGAAAGAAAGAAAGAAAGAAAGAAAGAAAGAAAGAAAGAAAGAAAGAAAGAAAGAAAGAAAGAAAGAAAGAAAGAAAGAAAGAAAGAAAGAAAGAAAGAGAGAAAGAGAGAAAGAAAAATATAAATTCCAGTAAGAAATAATAGATTACAAAACTTAGTTCTCTGGGCTCCAGGGACAGAGGACAAAAGACAGATGGGCATTTACCATAAATCCCGGTTTAACTTTTCCTACTCCATGGGGTCCTGTCTTTAAGGCCATTACAGCTTGTATCAGATAGTGCTTTATGATTTCTAGACCCATATCAAAGCCAGGGTAGCTTTGCTACTTGCCCATGGTCCATCCAGAAAACCCTTGGTAGGATTTTAGGAACTATGGCAACTGAAACCTGAGTCAAGTAATTATGATGGATGCCCAGGAGTAGATATATATTTTAGAGTCAACTAACTCTCAAATATTGGGGCATAGCATTAACGGTCTTACTGTGTTTAAGCAAAGATTACTCTATAGTAAAATATAGAGATGGTATAGGGGAAAAAGCAAAGCAAGTAATTCACTATGGATACAAAACACAGAGACACCAGAAGGCTTGACCATAAAGTCAAACCAAATAACTAAGTCTGACTTGGGGAATTTAGTAGCTAACCAAACGATAAGTAAAGCACAAAGGAAAGGTTAAAGATAAACTCAGGGGATTAGGAGTGCTTGTAAGAGCACTGTAAGCTTCTCTGGGGGTAGGAAAAGGGGCAATTCACTGATGAAGCCTAAATACTTGGGGTTAATATCCAACAGATGACTTTAATAATACCAATAAGATATATATAGTAACAGAAATATAAAGTAAATTATTTTTTCCCTGCTATGGGAGGAAGCATAGGCGGTGGGTGGGAAACTGGGGACCCCATTGGAGGGAAGGCCAAGCGGGTGGTGGGATTAGTGTTAAAACACTAAATTGAAATGACAGTATTAAGAGCAAATTTATAATCCATGGTGTTTAAATAAGGTTCAGCCGTTAACGAAAAAATTTCTGAGAAGAAAATGTTTTTCAGTCAAGTTGTTTTCCTTTGATTATAAAGACCACAGATAATCTTGACTGGCAGAAAATTAAAACTGTAGCACAGATCGTGGAAGGGGAGAGAGAAAAGTGCTCAATGATGTATTCCAACGCAACAAAGGAAAAAAATCAACATAAAATCCCAGCTTGGAGTTAAAAGCTTTTATAGAAGGGACTGATAAGTGTTAAACCCACTTAAGTATAAAAAAAGACTGAACAATACTAGGAAAAAACTGATACATAATAGAGTGAAGAGCTAATTAAGCTTACAAAGAATAGGAATGCTGACTTACATTATTCAGAGTGTAATTAAAATTTCTGAAATTGAAATGGGTTGACAACAGGAAAAGGTCTGGACTTTTGAAATCATTTATGTCTATTGTTCTTGATCTTGAAGGCTGATGTATAAATATATTTTATGATAAGGCAACATTTTCTTAAAGATCCACAATTTCTTTAATGTAAACATCACTTCGCTTTTCTTCTCTTTAAGTAGGATTTAGTACAGTACTTAAACATTGATGACAGTGCCACCAATTCCATTTTATTGAAGTGTACTTTTCTAGTTATCTGTACCCTAGTTTCATAAACTGTAGGTCACAATTTTATAAGGTGTCATGTAACTTTTAAAAATGTTGTTTAAATTAATTTATCACTTATTTATCAGTAAATGCTTTGTTGACTAATGTATATACATATTTACCCAGGGTTAGTCATGAAAAAATTATCTTGTGAAAATGATCAAGTCAATGATAAAGAATCAGGGACGCTGTCTCTTTGCCAAGGTGTCAAAAATCAGATGGGTTCAACACGTAATGCGATTCAGAGACGACCGCTGGACTAGAGCTGTTACCAACTGGATTCCACAGGACGTCAAAAGACCGTGTGGCTGCCCACCTACGAGATGGTCAAATTTCTTTGTCAAAACCCTGAACGAATAGTTTGAGGCTCTTCCTGTCCTTGGAGTGAGCAGATACCATTGGGCTACACTTGCACATGACAGGGACGAATGGAGATTCCTATAGCTTTTGAGGCTGAACGAAGAAGACCTGGAGTGCTTGAACAGACCTATCATCATCAAGGAAATTGAAATGGTAATTAAAAGTCTCCCCTAAAACAAAAGTCCTGGTCCAGATGTATTCACTATTGAATTCTTCCAGATCTTTAACGAGGACTTACTCCCAATCCTTTTTAAGTTTTTCCAGAAAATCGAAGAATCAGAAACACTTCCAAACAGTTTCTATGAAGCAAATATCACTCTGATACCAAAAGCAGACAGAGAATACCATAAATAAAGAGAATTACAGGCCAATATCCCTGATGAACACAGACACAAAGATCCTTAACAAAATACTAGCAAACAGAATCCAAGGACTTAGTGGTCAATTCTCTATTCCAGTTGCCTTCTCCCCCAACTCATTAGGTAGACTTCTAACTATAGAGCAATATTCCTGGCCCTTGTGTCTACTGTCCTTGGGTGTCAGTCTCATGTTATTTTATATTCTACAAATGAGCGCAGTACTTCTATGTCTGTCTCTCTCATTCTGACTTGTTTCACTTAGTATGATGCTCTCCATGACCATTCACTTATAAGCAAATTTCATGACTTCATCTTTCCTAACAGTTGCATAGTATTCCATTATGTAGATGTACCATAGTTTCTTTAAGCAGTCATCTGTTCTCAGGCACTCGGGTTGTTTCCAGATTCTGGCTATTGTGAAGAGTGCTGCAATGAACATACAAGTGCTGATATTATTTCTACTGTGCTTTTTTTGTACCCTCAGGATATATTCCCAGAAGTGGCATTGCAGGGTCGTATGGAAGCTCAATTTCTAGTTTTTGAAGAAATGCTCATATTGTTTTTCAAAAAGGCTGGACCAGTCAGCATTCCCACCAACAATGAGAGTCTCTTTCTCCCCACATCTGAGCCTGCACTGGTTATTCTTGTTCTTTTTTGATGTGCGCTAGTCTCTGTGGTGTGAGATGATATCTCATTGTTGTTTTGATTTGCATCTCCCTGATGATTAGTGATGTAGAGCAATTTTCATGTGCCTTTTGGCCATTTGTATTTCTTTTTTGAGGAAGCTTCTATTCATTTCTTCTCTCCATTTTTTGATTTGGTTGGAGGTTTTCTCTTGTACAATTCTACTAGTGTCTTGTACATCCTGGATATTGACCCCTTATCAGATGGGTATTGGGTAAATATTCTTTCTCATTCTGTGGACTCTCTCTGTATTTTGGTCAATGTCTCTTTTGAGGTGCTGAAGCTTCTTAGTTTAATGTAGTCACATTTTGTTTATTTCCTCCTTGCTTACTCTCTCTCTCCTTTTCCTTTTGTGAATTATGATTTGCAATGCAGGTACTAAGAGATCATGGTGTTTGTTCAGGGCATTCAGCATTTTTATCAGGATAGTAAGTGTACAGTAGCTATTAACCAGGTGGCAGCTTTGGGGTATGAATGTGACTGCTGAGACTTCTGGAAGTACAGGGAGGTGGGGGACAGCAACCCATCCTGACCCCGAGAAAGCCTGGACATTTCAATCACAAAACCCGCATACCAGAATTTTCAGACTGTATGTCAGTGAGGTCCATCCTGAGACAGTGGAGTTAGTCCGAGGATATGGTGACGATTTTATTGTGGAAGCAAGTGGCTGCCAAGGTACTCTGCTTTAGTACCAGGCTGACATGTCCCCATCCAAATTTACCTCAATCTGTTCTGCCTTGCATGGGTCCAAAACTAGCTGTAGCTAGATGAACTGCTTTTGAGCTCTTTTCAAATTTATATATGGGTCTCTGGAGCAAGGCTGCTAGAAGAGCTGACATGGTGGCGCTAGAGTTGGTTTGTGAGGGTGACTGCCAGTGCTTTCAGAAGTACTGGGAAGTGGGGAGAGGTAGCCCATCTCATCTCTGAGAAAGCCTGGAGATTTCAGTCACAAAACCTACATACCCAAATTTTCAGCAGATTATGTCTCTGTGAGGTTTGTCCTGAGATGGTGGAGTCAGGCCGAGGTATGGTGGCGATTTTGGATTATGGAGGCAAGAGGCTGCCGGGGGGCTCTGCTTGGGCAGACACCAGACCAACCCACACCCCTACAATTTATCCCGGTCTGTTCGGCCATGTACAGGTCCAAGATGAACTGTGGCTTTTGACCTCTTTCAAGATTTATTTATGGGTCTCTGGAGCAAAGTCAAATAAATGAGCTTGGATAGCTGAGCTGGAGGTGGTTTGTGGGCGTGGCTCACACAGACCTAATCTTTGGCTGTTTAATGTCTTGGGAAACTTGTTCCAAGTTGTTGGGGGTATGATCAGAGGCACAGCAGCAATTTTGGGGTATCAGGAAGCCTGAAGGCACCATCAGGCTGCTGATGCTCTCGCCCCACAGGTACAGATTAACCTGTTGACAACTCCATACCCCATCTTCATCTTTTTATATGGTTAACTTCTATTTACATGGTATTGTGGTCTGATAGGATGCTTGGTATGATTCTTATCTTTGTGAATGTATCTAACTTAGACTTATGTCCTAGAATGGGATCTGACCTGAAGACTGCTTTGCGTTCACTAGAGAAGAATGTGTCTTGGCTTTCTAAGGACGGAAGGCCCTCTATAAATCCATTAGTCCCAGCTCTTCTAGTTCCTGATTTATTGCACTTGTGTCTTTACTGATAGCCTGCCTAGCAGATCTATCCAGTGGTGACAATGGGATGTTGAAGTCTCCCACTACTATTATGTTTTGCTAGGTTTGTGAGCAAAAGTCTTTCAACCTTTGCTAACCTG
This sequence comes from Sorex araneus, assembly GCF_027595985.1. NCBI lineage: Eukaryota > Metazoa > Chordata > Mammalia > Eulipotyphla > Soricidae > Sorex > Sorex araneus. Next base: position 208,082,981 of record NC_073303.1, read on the forward strand.
ACATTGGGTGTGTATAATTGATTAGAGTTAGAATTTCTTGGTCTATTGTTCCCTCAATCAATAAAGTAGTAGTGCCCATATGTCTATACTTACTTTCTTTAGATTGAATGAAATTCAGTCTGATATAATTATGGCCATCCTAGTTCCCACCACCCCACCACCTCTCACCCCCACCATTAACTTGTATAATTGTTTTCCATCTTTTTTACTCTGATCCTATCTTGTCTATCTTGTGATTTTAGATGTGTTTTCCATAAGCATATAGTGGATGAATTTTGCTTCCTAATCCGACTTGCTACTCTGTGCCTTTTGATAGGGGAGTTTAGTTCATCTATATTCAGGGATATTATTGATTTAAAGGCTGGATTGCTATTTTACTGTGTACAGTTGTGGCTTCTACAGTTATTTAGTTGGGTTTTGTAAATGGTCTTTTGGTTCATTCAGGGTTGCTTGAATGCCAGCTCTTGTTTTTCTGAGAATGTTTGTTTTTCTCCTTCCCTCATATCTAAATGAGAGCTCGGCTGGGTAGTGGACTATAGGTTGAAAGTTCCTTTCATTCTGTAATTTGAAAGTGTCCTTCCACTCCATTATCATCTGTCCCTTTTCATGAGGGAGAACTCTTGTGATTCATACATTATTTCCCTTATATTTAAGGTTTTTCTTCTTTCTTGCTGCTTAAACAAACTCATTTGCCTTTTTTTTGGTAATTGGTTTTGGTTTTTGGTTTTTTGGCCTCTTGAATCTGCACAACTGCCTCCCGACAGAGGATGGGTTGGGGACACTTTCAGCTCTTTCACCTCTCCATCACTTTTTATTCCCCTTTACCTTTTTTTCTCAATTTCTGGTATTCCTATAATTTGGATATTATTCTTCCTGTCTTTGTTCATTATGTGCCTTACATTTTCTTCCATTGTTTTTTTGGTTTCTCTTTTCCTTTTTGACTTCTTTATCAATGCTGGCCTATATTTTGTCTTCAAATATCTCAACAGCTCTTCCCCTGTGAGATTCTGTAACTATGGCTTGCTAGAGCATTCTTTAACTACTTCATTTCCATTTGTATAGAGTCTCTCATCTTCTGAAAAACTTCTTCTTTGAGTTGGTTGAATTTCTCATCCAGTGATCAATTTCACTGGCAAGTGCTGGCTGAATCTCTGTTGTCAGTGTAGTAAGTACTGAGTTTAGGTCCTCATGAACCAGGCTCAAGCACTTTGGTGAGCTTGGAGACTTGCCTGGGTTTTTATTCTTATCTGTGACTACAGCTGAGATCCTTGGTTTCCTCATTGTTCTTCGAGATTTGTGGGTATTAATGGTGGTGGTTTAGATTCCGACTAATTTTGAGAACAGATCTGTTAGGTTGTTAACACCATGCAGAATTACCAATACTATGTCTTCTGTCAAGACTATTTTCCTTATTGGATGGATGTTTGAGCATAGTATGACTGAGACTTGATCCTAAAAGCCCTGTAACTGTTCTCACGGTGACTCAATTAAATAATAAATTAAAATTTAAAAAAAGAAAGATAAAAAAGATTATTTTCCTTATTGTGCAATGTTGTTTGAGTATGCACCCCAAAAAGTTGTCAGCTAGTTGCTCTTTCGTTAACTGACATTTAAGTCAGTGTAGCATCTGTGAAATAGGAATGAGAAATAGGAATCCACCTACTCCCAATATAAGATTTACATGAAGTAATTTCTTCTCGTGGATGTTCTAGAATCCACACGATTTGGGGTTTAAGAGTTAAAGTGACACAAAATGGCCCAATACCTGGCATAAGGTCAGGGTTTGGTGGTGCAGGGCTTCAGGACTGGGACCCTTGGCTTTCCCTCATGCATGTGGATTTACTTATGAACAAAATACATAAACTTTAGCAATAATATGGAATAATAGTATAATATACTTACACTTTTTTGCTACTTTCTTAATAACATTTCTTTTATCTAGCTTATTTTGTCAGATGTCCTGGCCACGCACTTCTGGGAGCTTGGTTTTATAGTCTCTGGATGTTGGCTGTTGATGGAATTACACGGCGCTGGGGGCAGTTTCTGGTGTGACTGCCTATCTACTGGAAAATGGTGGATCTGGGTGGAAGAGACCCAGTCCCGATCGGAACAGGCTTGGAGATCTCAGCCCCGGGTCCCACACACCTAGGTTCCTCTGATGGTTCCTTCATAGCCTAGTTCTTCCTCTTGGAGAACCTGGCAAGCTACCGAGAGTTTCCTGCCCACATGGGAGAGCCTGGCAAGCTCTCCGTGGCATATTCATATGCCAAAACCAGTAACAATGATGGGTCTCTTTCCCTGACCCTGAAAAAGCCTCCAATGTGGCACTGTTGGGAAGGACGAGTAAAGAGAGGCTGCTAAAATGTCAGGGCTAGGGCAAATGGAAACATTACTGAGACTGCTCGAGAAAACTGATGATCAACAGGATAATGATGATGATGATGATGATGATGATGATGATGATGATGATGATGATGATAATGATTTTGTCAGAATGAAGTCTATTATACATTTGAAAATATGTGTTAGACAACACTTATGCCTTCAGTAAGATCACTTGCGAGTAACTAGTAAAGTTTTCAAGGAAACCAGAAGTCATACTCAATTTTTTCACTTCACAGGGTGTTGGTGTTCCTAATCTTGCATTGTTCTAGGGTCAACTGTACTTAATTTTCCCAGTGACTACCTGTACTGCTTCTCTGGATCTGAAGGGATCTGTTCCTGCCTTCCTCTTCCACTTCTAACATATCTGAAGTCTTTAAAGGACAATTATGCTGTGACAACTCACTAATGAATAACAGCTCTCGGCTAATCTTGTAACACTGGGCACTGGCTGGAGATATCATTAATATAACATGATTGAGCCATTTATACATTAATAACTTGACTGAGTAAAGGTGACAGGCCTGAGAAACCTGCAGTATCTTAATTTTCAGCCTCCAGGGCTCTCCCTGGGAGAAATGTCAGCATAAATGGACTTTGTGATAATGGAGTGCAGAATTACATGAGAGAGTTGTGGCACTCGGATCCACATACTCCGCCTCCTGACTTGAATGCCTCGTTCAAGGGAGGAAATAACTCATGGCGGCTGGGATGTGAGTGAATGGAACAATGTACGCCTGCCATGTGGGAGGCCCTGAATTGGATCCTCACCTCCACTAAAACTGAAAAATACAGGGGCTGGATCAATAGTACAGCGGGTGGGGCGTTTGCCTTGCACACGGCCAACCTGGGTTCTATTCCCAGCATCCCATATGATCCCCTGAACACTTCCAGGGGTAATTCCTGCGTGCATGAGCCAGGAGTAATCCCTGTGCATCGTCAGGTGTGACCCAAAAAAAGCAAAAAAAAAAAAAAAAAAAAGAAAAGAAAAGAAAGAAAGAAAAATACAGCAATCTTTCCAGAGTGTATGAACTAGTTGAAGGGTACAGGTACATGGAGGATCTTCATATCTCACAGAAACTTGACTTTTATAGTAATGATGGGATCTGCTATGGACACTCCATGTAGGTCAGCTCAGAACAAGCTACCTGACCGTGTGGGAGCAGATGTCTTCTTTCTGAAGAACTTAAAGCACAACATTAAGCAGAAACCTCATCTTGGGGCTCACCACTATCAGCGAGCTAGCTTCCTTCCAGGTCTTATTGTGTCCGCACACACACAAAACACACACTGCACTTACGTCCCTGTTTCTATACATACGTAAATCCTTAAATGTCATTTTTAAACAACAAAACTATAACACAGACTGCTTTGTTTTTCTTGTTTTAAAACACTTGGGAGACTAAAGCTCAGGGTGGAGCACATTCCTTGCTTGCATAAGACCTAGGTTTGATGCCTGGTGTCATGAGGAGAGACCCTTGAGTAGTGGATTAAATAGGAAGTAGTCCATGAGCACCACCAGGTATAAATCAAAAATAAGAACAAGCAAAACCTCTTGGTCCACACAGAATTGTCTCTATGTCTAATGGTTGCATCATACAGCAGAGTGGATGCTACTATATAGCTTAAAATTTTCTTTTACAAACAAGCTCTGAACATAGCTTCTTTCTGTACCAGTACTCAATATATTTTATATGAAATCTTAAATTTTTCCTAAAACTTGTATTTTTAAAAATTTGTTGTTTTACTATCATCCCTTTCATCTTCTTTCAGGAAGTTGAAGAAACAGAAAACCTCCCAAAGATATTCCACAGGGGAAATATCACCCTGTTACCAAAAGCAGACAGAGACAACATAAAAAAAAGAGAAAAATATAGATTTACATCCATGGTGAGTACAGATGCAAAAATATTCAACAAAGCATTAACAAAACAAATTTTACAATATATAAAAAAAGATTATGCACAATGACCAAGTAGGATTTATCCCCAAGGATAAATATGTTTAAATATACATTAAGTCAATCAGTATAATACACCATACCAGTAGAGGTAAAAGTGAAAATCATCTGATCATAATCATAGGTGCAGAGGAAGCTATTGACAATATCCAGCACTCATTCATAATTAAAACTGCTCACCACAATAAGAGTTAAAGGAACTTACCTCAACACAGTTAAAGCCACTTGCAACAAGCTCAGAAGAACTGAAAGCCTTGTCATGCCCTCAATTTGCCTCGAGGTGCCATCTTAGAGTACCAACAGCCCTGGCCCAGAGACACAGCAGCAAGTAGCGGAAGACTCCACAGAACCAGAGATCTCTCCAGGCCCCATACCAGGCCAATTTCACCAGGGGACCCCAGAATGAGCAGGTGCAGTCTCCTCGCCCACTACAGATGGAATCCCTGTGACCAAGAGCTTCCACAAGCAAGGCCCAGGTATGCGGGTTCCAGGACTGAATCTCCAGGCGTGTGGCAGGAGAAGACCTGGACTGTCTCTCTCCGGGTCCCCGCCCGTCCAGTAGACTTATTATCATGCCCACAATTTGCCTCTGGGTGTCATCTTAGCACCAATAGCCGTGGCTTAGAGACTCCAATGGAATCCCAAAATAGATCAATGCCATACAGAGATGTCTCTGGAACCCAACCATTTACAATCTAGAAATTTACATTTACAATTGTGGCTGTGCGAGCTCTCATGATATTCAAAATGAGCAATGGAAAATATATTTTCTAGCACCTGCCCCTGGCAGGTAGGCTTGAATGGGGGTGGGAAATTTTGAGCAAAACATAATGCCCAAAATTAGAGAGAGAGTATTGGGGAAATTGTCTGCCACAGAGGCAGGGTGAGGACGGGGATGTGGGTGGTGGAAAATGTGCACTGGTGGAGGGATGGGTATTCCATCATTGTATGGCTGAATCTAAGACATGAAAGCTTTGTAACTCTATCTGAAGGTGATACAATTTTTAAAAAAAAGTAACATGGAGTTCATGCCCAATTCAATCAGCTTAATCAATGGCTGAACAAATAGCAGGATGCCTACATTATTAAAAAAAATAAAAAGAACTGAAAGCCTTTCCTCAAACATCAGGTACAAGGATACGCACTCTCACCACTACTACTCAATGTAGTACTGGAAATACTTGCCAAAGCAATCAGGCAAGAAAGAGCTAGTGAGGGCTATATATACATACACATATATGTATATATACATATATGTTTATATGTATATATACAATTTTTAACTTAATTTTTAGGCACTGCAGTTTACAATACTCTTAATGATAGGATTTCATGTATAACAAAGACTAGCTCCACTCTCTCCCCCAAAGCACGCATTTTCTTGCAGTACTGTTTCAGTGTCCCTTCCTATCTATTCCCCAGCTCGGTTGCTCCCCTGTGGTAAGCTTCCTACTGAAGGTCAGTTTTCTGTTTCGGTTGCCTTTGGGCCTTTATTGTTTGTCTAAAAATCAACTATTAATATAGTTGTACATAATGATGCTTTAATAAATTAAAAGTAAGAGAATATCAGAGACGAAATAAAATATTTCTTGAAATAAGTAGAAACAAATAAAGTATCAGAATCTATGAGACATCAAACTTGTACTAAGGAAGGACATCGAAGCAACACAGTATTACATCATAAAATGAGAAATCCAAATAAACTTCACATCTTGAGAAACTAGATAAAAAGAACAAACTTCAAAATAAGTAGAAGAAAGAAAATAATAAAAAAAAAGAGCAGAATTCTATGTTAGGCAAATCCAGGAAAAAAAGTAAATAAAACAAGAACAATTTTCAAAACAATAAACAATAATCCTTAGCAAAACTTATAAGAAATAGAAGAGATAAAACCCAAATAACTTTTATTAGAGGTGAAATTATGCAAATTAAAAAACACCTCAGAAACACAAAATATTGCAAAAAATTACTATCAACAATTCTATGCAACTAAGTCAGAGAGCATAAAATAAACGGATGAATTATTGGAATCATACTGCCTTCCAGATTGAATCAGGAAGAAACAGAAAAAGTATTCACTTTTTCATACCAATGACAAGAAAAGAGAATGATATCTCATTGTTGTTTTTGATATGCATCTCTCTAATGATTAGTGATGTAGAGCATTTTCTCATGTGCCTCTCAGCCATTCGGATTTCTTCTTTGGGAAAGTTTCTGTTCATTTCATCACTCAATTTTTTGATCGGGCTGGCAGTTTTCTTCTTGTGGAGTTCAACCAGTGCATTGTATATCCTTGATATCAACCCCTCATCAAATGGGTATTGGGTAAATATCCTTTCCCATTCTGTAGGCTGTCTTTGTACTTTGGTCACTGTTTCTTTTGAGGTGCAGAAGCTTCTTAGTTTAAGATAGTCCCATTTATTTATCTCTGTTTTCATTTGCTTTGCCAGTGGCATGTCATCTTTGAAGATATCGTTGGCTTCAATGTCGTGGAGGGTTTTGCCAACCTTGTCTTCAATGTACCTTATGGACTGTAGTCTGATGTTGAGGTCTCTAATGCATTTTGATTTGACTTTTGTACATGGTGATAGGTGGAGATCTGAGCCCATTATTTTGCACGTAGCTGTCCAGTTTTGCCAGCACCATTTGTTAAAGAGGCTTTCCTTGCTTCACTACACATTTCTTGCTCCTTTATCAAAGATTAGATGTTCAAACAATTGCGGTGGTGTATAGGGATATTCCACCCTGTTCCACTGGTCTGCAGCTCTGCCTTTGTTCCAGTACCATGCTGTTTCAATTGTTACCGCTTTGTAGTAGAATTTAAAGTTGGGGAGGGTGATGCCTCCCAACGTCATTTTCCCAAGAATTGCTTTAGCTATTCGTGGGCGTTTGTTGTTCCGTATGAATTTCAGGATTTCTTGATCAATTTCTTTGAAGAATTTCACCACAGAGACTGGCCCACATCCAAAAAAACAAAAGCAACTGGTGTTGGCGTGGATGTGGAGAGAAAGGGACCCTCCTTCACTGCTGGTGGGAATGCCAACTGGTTCAGCCCTTTTGGAAAACAATATGGATGATTCTCAAAAAATTAGAAATTGAGCTCCCATTTGACCCAGCAATACCACTCCTGGGAATATATCCCGGAGAGGCAAAAAGGTATAGTAGAAATGACATCTGCATTTCTATGTTCATTGCAGCACTATTTACAATAGCCAAAATCTGGAAAAAAACTGAGTGCCCAAAAACAGATGACTGGTTAAAGAAACTTTGGTACATCTACACAATGGAATACTATGCAGTTGTTAGAAAAGATGAAGTCATGAAATTTGCCTATAAGTGGATCAACATGGAGAGTGTCATGTTGAGGAAATGAGTCAGAAAGAAAGAGACAGACATAGAAAAATCGCTCTCATATGTGGAATATAAAGTAGCAAGATGAGACACTAACACCAAAGTCCACTCGGGTCGAACGCCGAGTACCAAAAGTGGACTATAGACCGAACATGATGGCCACTCAATATCTCTATTTCAAACTACAACATCCAACAGGAGAGAGAACAAAATGGAATGCCCTGACACAGAGGCAGGATGGGGGTAGGAGGGTTGGGATGAGGGTGGTGGGGGGGATACTGGGATCATTGGTGGAGGAGAACGGGCACTGGTGGAGGGATGTAAATCAAATGCAAACACGAAAGTTCGTAAGTTTGTAACTGTACCCCACGGTGATTTACTAATAAAAATTTAAATAAATAAATAAATAAAACAAAAGTGAAAAAAAAGAGAGAGAGAATGAAACTTTCATTAAAAATCTCCACAAGAACAAAATCCTTAGTCCAAACAGGTTTACTAGTGGGATCTACCAAACCTTAAAAACCGGCTACTTACACATACCTTCAAACTCTTGCAAGGTGTGTCAAAGAAATTGGGAGTCTTTTACTGAAGCTTCTGTAAAGTCAACTTTACCCTGATACCAGAAGGAGACCAAGATATTACCATAAAAGAAAACTACAAATAGATATCTCTGATGAGTATTGATATGACTTTTTAACAAAATCATAATGAATCAAATTCAGCATGCACTGGAAATATCAAATGTAATAATGACATTAACAATAATGCTTACTGCATGATTCAAATATAAGCTAATATAAGCTAATGCCTGAAAATATAAGCTAATATGGGAATAGAAGAAATACAAAAGTTATATTTAGGTTCTTATAGCTAAGAGAAAATGCTTAGCTATATTCTCTTGCCCGAGCGCCTGGCTATCTTTCCCGGGGCCTCCTTGGAGGGGATGGGCTCCAGCTTCCCTCCCTGCCCCGAGCAGAGCTCCCAGTGGCGGAAGACCTCCAGAGCCTAGCCACAGCCATTCTCAAGGCCCTCTCCACACATTTGGACAAGCCTCACGCATGAAGGTACAAGCAGAGGAACCCAGGTGTGAGGAACCCAGGGCTGAGACCTCCAAGCCTGCTCAGATCAGGACTGGGCCTCCTCTGCCCAGATTTCCCATGTCCCAGTAGCTAGGAGGTCACACCCAGGGACTGCCCCCAACACCATGTAATCCTGTCAATGGCCAACATCCAGAGACTTAAAAGCAAGCTCCCAGAAGCTTGATATCTTATAGCCTCCTTCTCCCTCTGGGAGAACCTGGCAAACTACTGGGAGTTTCCTGCCCACATGGGAGAGCCTCACAAGTTCCCCATGGTGTATTAATATGCTAAAACCAGTAACAATGATGGGTCTCATTCCCCTGACCCTGAAAGAGCCTCCAGTATGGCATCGTTGGAAGGATGAGTAAAGAGAGGCTTCTAAAATCTCAGGGCTTGGACGAATGGAGACGTTACTGAGATAGCTCGAGAAATTCGATGATCAACGGGATGATGATGATGATGATGACAATGATGATGATGATGATGATATTCTCTTAAGAAAAGCAAGTAATTCACTACAAATACAAAATCCAGGCTTAAGAGGAAAAAGTCAGGGTCTGATGTGAGAAGTAAAGTCTGCAGAGTCTGCTCTTGAACTGAAAAGCATTCCATCTCCTTCTGGGAATGAGGAGTATTGGAAGTCTCTAAAGAAAAGATTCCCAAATTTGTCTACAGTTTCAAGAATGAAGAGTGCACTGGAATAAGTGAAGATGTTTTGGAAGATTGGTAGCAATCAGCAGAAAATGCTCCTGTTCAAATAAAGCCTCTAGACCCAGCCCGTTCTCAGAACTCAGTGAGTAAAGAGAACTGTGGTCTTTGTCGCTAATGAGCATCTACCACTCTGCAAACAAGTCTGTGGAACAGCATATGGCAGGGAATCCTGGATATCTCAGGAAGGGATACAAATATCTGAGTTTGAGGCCAATAAAATAAACAGTCTGAGGAAGAACTAATCTTTATGATTATGACAGAGGTGGTAGGTTCTGCTAAAGTCAAGCACAGACAGAACTTTCAATGGACTTTCCATTCCTACCATTGTCACCCTACCACATGTGTCCAAGTTTGGACCTTCTACTCTGGTTCAGGATCTATGGGTCTCATAATGTGGTAGACCACAGGATGTGAGTGTTGATACAATGGGTGTTAGTACAGTGCGATGGTGGTGGTTGGGACAAATGATGGGTTTGACAGCAGCATTTGGACAGAAGAGAGTGACTCGGGTCAGATATTTGGCAGGTCATGGCCTGAAGGTACCACATGGAACAATTTATCAATAGGGTACTGTGATTTCACAAAGCAAAAGGCAGGTGCTGCAATGATGCATGTGCATTCTGTGGCAGAGAGCTGTCTCCCATCCTCCCCAGAGCTCCCCAGCAGAGAGAACAGAGAGATGGGGGAGGGGACCACAGCCTGATGGTGAAAATGGCCCCTTTTGTGCAGAGCTGCTAGCATACCTACAGAACACCTGAAGGGGTCAGAGGTGTAGGACTGCACGTCCATGCTATTTCCAGAGGTAAAACATTCCAGCAGAGGCAATTCTCAGGAAGAGAAAAACTCAAGGAGATGCTCTGTCTCCCAGGGACATCTATATTGCTTTTCTCTTTCCCCTCTAGTCATATACAATATATGTATATATATTGTATATGACTAGAATCAAATGATTATATGAATTATATGAATTATACGAATCAAACAATTAAGTCAAACAATTGGTCAAGCAATTAATTTTACTTATTACCAATACTTGCAGTTTTTTGGATAAACACAGTAATAGATAAAGATTCCAACACTTAGTTCTCTGGGCTCTGAGAGCTAGCAAGGCTTTTAACACTATTTCTCTTGGCTCTGAAAAATAATAAATCCCAGACTAAGTCTCCTCAGGTCAGTTCAGCTTGTCCTTCCCTATGGGGGTCCTATCTCTTAGGTGATAACAGCTTGCATCAAGACCATGCATTAATGCTTTCTAGACTGTCCTATTTCGATGCCGGGGTAGCTATGTCGCTCGCCCCAGGTCCATCCCAGTCCCACGGTGGGACCTCCCTTTGAAAGTGTTAGGAGCTATAGCGACTGAAGCCTGAGTCAAGTAATTATGACAGATGCCCAGGAGGAGATATATTTCAGCCAATCAACTCCCAAATATTAGGAGCACAGCATTAAGGTCTTTCTGTGCTTATGCAAAGAACATTGCTCTATAGTAAAATATGAAAAGGCTATCAGGAAAATAGAAAAGCAAGTAATTCACTAGAAATACAAAATCCAGAATTACAAGAAATTTTTACCTTATAAGTAACAAAGACGGACTTGGGGAACTGTGATAATGAGGTGTAAAACACAAAGGGAAAGTTAAAGATACACTCAGGGGATTAGAGATGCTCGCAAGAGCACTGTAAGCTTCACTGGGAGGAGGAAAAGGGGCAGTTCACTGATGAAGCCTAAGACACTTAGGGTTAATATCCAACAGAGTACCCCAGGGAACAATTCAGACTCTAATGTGCATGGGCATGTACCCCAGGCCATTACCAGATGTTGAATGTCAAGATGCACATTCCATGCGCATAGATGCACTAACACATACACACATGCCAATTGAATTAACCTAAACATTATTAGAGTATGTGTTTGGAAGTCTCAATTTCCTGAGGAACAAAGTTGAGAAATTGATTTCTAAGTGGGTGAAGTTTTATGTTTTCAGGGAAGCAATCAAGTACTAAAATGTTGGTCTCAATTCCGATTTAGACTCATGGGGCATAAAATGCTTAATGTCCCCATTTAAATAAAAGGATCCAGCTAGGCATCAAAAAGCAGGAACACAAGAAGGAAACTTGGGTACAGTAGACTCTACTGGTGAGGACCAGAGCCAGGCATCCTATCTTCATAAGAATTTTTTGAGGGGGCGGGGTTTGGGCATGCACAGTGGTACCCAGGGGCTATTTCTGACTTTGTTCTGAGAGACCCCCGACAATGCTTGAAGACCTTGATAATTTAATTAGTCAAGAAACTGAGGTTGAGAACACCGAGATGATCTTGTCTCTGCCAGTTCTGAAGAGAGACAGAGGCAGCAAAGGAAAGGTTTCAGTGGCTTGTGTGTTTCCAGGCCTCAAGGAGAGTGTATGTAGATACAGAAATCCCGAAACTATTCAGATCCTAAGAGAAAAAGGAATAGAGAAGGTCGTGGAGGTTTGTGTAGCCTCTAGTTGCAAATCAAGTTCCAAGTTAATGGAAAATTTATTAGAGAGATCTTGACTTTCAATAATGAAATTAAAAGTTGATGAAAGCAGTGCAATTGATTATCCTTAGAATTAATCATAATTTACACTTAATTACAGCAGCAGTGCTCAAGTTGGGAGCCATGCCAATAATGCTACCTGTCTCTCCCCTGCTATATTTTTAGAGTTTAATAGCCCTGAAAAAATTGGTTTTCAAAAAATGTATATCATTATAGTGTTTTACTCAACTATTACATTTCTACTGTATGAAAAAGATGGGGCTCGAATGGAACCCAGGGGAAGCCTCCTTTCTGAGTCTGCCATGTTACTGTAGAGACAGCACACAGATGTCACTGTCACTATATTCCTGTATTCCTGGGTTCATGACATATATAGTCAGAAAGGGAGGTATCAACACAAGCCTACATTTTCAGGAAAGGTCTATTTGGGATTTGAGTCAAGTGATCTATTAAAAGCATAAACTCGGAGCTGGAGCAATAGCACAGCATTTGCCTTGCACATGGCTGACCCGGGTTCGATTCCCAGCATCCTATATGGTCCCCTGAGCACCGCTAGGAGTAATTCCTGAGTGCAAAGCCAGGAGGTAATCCTTGTGCATTGCCGGGTGTGACCCAAAAAGCAATAAAATAAAATAAAATAAAATAAAATAAAATAAAATAAAATAAAAGCATAAATGCAAGTGTGACCTTGCCCCCAATTAAAAATATTGCAGGAGGTGCTGGAGCTATAGCACAGCGGGTAGGGCGTTTGCCTTGCACTCGGCCGACCCGGGTTCGATTCCCAGCATCCCATATGGTTCCCTGAGCACCGCCAGGAGTTATTCCTGAGTGAAGAGCCAGGAGTAACCCCTGAGCATCGCCGGGTGTGACCAAAAAAGATAAAAATACTGCAGGAACTTCACGTTATTCATAGACCATGTGATCCTCTCAGTGTGAGATTCAAGGCTCTTAGTACTGACTACTCAGTCATGGTCCACATTTCACTTCTCAGACTTCTAAGTACTAGCAAGGACAAACTAGTTTTAATTTCCTGCCTACACTACAAGGTTGTGCCCCCAATCTTTCCGTGCACGATTACTTTTGCATATGCCTCCCCTTCACTTCTATCTTAAAGGTAGCTAATGTCTGGACATCCTTAATATCTTAGGAAAGGGCTTCAAAAATGATATATCCATACATAGATCCCTTCTAACGCAGCAACATAAACCAAATCCACGCTTCTGCTATCTCCTTAGAAATATCTTTAGTGGTTTCATGTGGCTGAGATGATTCTCCATAGCACTCTGATCCAGGCTACATAAGCACAATTACTGTAGCACTGTTTCACTGTCATCCCATTGCTCATCAATTTGCTCGAGCGGGCACCAGTAACGTCTCCACTGTGAGACTTGTTGTTACTGTTTTTGGCATATCGAATACACCATGGGGAGCTTGCCAGGCTCTGTCGTGCAGGCGGGATACTCTTGGTAGCTTGCTGGGCTCTCTGAGAGGGACGAAATAATCAAACCCCGGTCGGCCATGTGCAAGGCACACACCCTACCCGCTGTGAAATTAAGAGTCTGTATACTAAGATTTCCACTTACCAACCCTAAAAATCCCAGGGCGTTTCATGTTGTGGGAGCTAAGCACTTACCCTGCCAGTGGTGCTTCCTTGTCTTCACTTTCCTCATCCAATGGGCCTCCCACGCTAATTCCTTTTTTTTCAACTACATCATTCAACAGCCTCCTACTTTCACTTGGGTCTTCCTGCCCCCACCACTCCCTGCCACGAAGTCTACAGGAGTGAGAACAACGCTAGGAAAAGACTCCAGGAAGAAGCTTATCACACTGTGTCTCTCACTTCTCTCTCCTCTCTGCAGCGGCTCCCCGGGTTCTCAGGAATCTGGTAACTGCTAAACCTGCCTGCCGGGCCCTCTTCCCTTGGATTTCTTTCTTCCTGGAACATGTTTTACCTAGCGGGGTAGGTGACAGAACAGCTGGAACCCAGGATGAAGGATTTAAATCCTTATGCTGGGCCCATGCCCTCAGCATCCCTCCACATCCCACCACAAGTCCCACTGTTGTGTCAAGGGCCACATGTTTGGGCCCTGAGGCTCACCTTTCTCATTGGACACGTATGGTCCAGGATACCAAAATCACAGGAAAGTTGAAATTTCACCAGGTAACACTCGTGTCTGGCACATGCCTCTCCCCATTGTATTCCAGGAGGCCAAGCACACCCAAGAACCAACAGAAGAAAGAGGAATCAGCAGCAGGAACAATTCGATCTGTAAATGTATTCTGTACCCCTAGGAAGTGTCAGTATAGAATTGCCTTTACATTTTGATTTTCACGTAGCGTTTCCCTCTAGAGGAAGAGGGCGGGTGCACTGTGATGCAAGAAATACCAAGTCGGTGATTAGGAGTTGCTGAGTGTATCCCATTTCCAGGCTTGCTGTTAGCTCCTGAGAGGGCCTGGGCCAGAGTGTCCACACCCAGCACTCCTTATGTCCCAAAAATAGAGGATCTAGACCTATTCTGATGTCCAGCATGTTTCAATTATTCAGAATTGCACATCAGGGTTTGTCTACCTTCCAGAACTGGGGCACTCAGGTAAGCTGACTCCTCCAAGGCACTGCCCAGAGACCTACTTCATCGCTCACTTGGCACTAACATCAAAAGTCTCACGAGGATTGAGTCCCAGTGCTCTACCCAATTCTTTCACTCACAGAAATGGAGCTACTGGGGGGTGCCAGGCCCACCTTCTCCAGAGACCCCTGGGAGCTGTCATCCAGTGAAGCAATGATGAGTAGATAGAGCCATGAATGCTACAAAGAATGAAAGGCTTGCAGGCAGACACTATCACCTTCAATATGAATACGAACTAGACATGCAGTCTAGACCTTCATACAGAGTTGTAGAGAATGATCTGGGTGTTATTACCTATCCAGTTTGTGTGATTTGTGTGATTCTGAGCCCACACATTGAAGAGGTTGGGAAGGATTTGAATTACTTATATCACTTGTCACTTGACTTGTCACTTTCCATGGAAAATTTAGTCCTGGTCCTGGTGTGGTTGTCAAGTTGGGGCATTTTTAAATCTTTTGCAGCTGGATAAAAAACAACTCATAGGGCACTATTGTTTGGCTTTGCCACTAGGATGAGTTCTGTCCATCTCAGCAACTCAAAGTCACAGTGCTCCTGTCCAGAATCTTCTCCTTTTCACTTTTGGGCCATAGATGGTGGTGCTTAGGGCTAATTCCTCGCTCTGCACTTAGGGAATCACTCCTGGTGGGGCTCAGGAGGCCATTATGCAGTGGCAAGAATTGAACATGAGTCAGCTGCATACAACAAGAGCGCCCTACCCGGTGTACTATCTCCCTAGCTCTTAATTGTACATAAATTTTAACACACATGTTTAACTTCTAAAATTTTATTTCAGTTGCATGACTTACAATACTTTTAATGATATGGTTTCTTGCATACAATTTTCTAGCATGACACCCTTCATCACAATGTCCACTTTCCTCCACCACTGTCTCAGGGTGCCCCTCAAACCCCCACAATCTCCCCCCTCCTACCTGGTAAGCTCAGTTCTATAGAAAAGTTCTCAAGCTCTGTTGTCTTTAATCATTTGCTATTACCTGACTATGTTTCTTTATATTGCACATATAAGAGAGAGCACACTCCTTCTGGTGATCTCCTCAGTAGGATACCCTCCACCTCCCTCCACATAGTGGCAGATTGCATGATATTGTTCTTTTATTATATTACAGGCAGAAACTCCTGCCCCCCACGCCAGGCTGTCTTCACTGGGGCCCTCTCGGAGGGGGGTGGGTTGAGTCTCCCTCCCTGTCCCAAGCAGAGCCCCGGCAGCCAAAACCCTCCAGAACCCAGTCACAGTCATGCTCAAGGCCACTCTCCACATGCTCGGACGAGCCTCACCCATGAAGGAACTGACAGAAGAACCCAGGTATGCGGGACCCGTGGCTGAGATCTCCAAGCCTGCTCAGATTGGGACTGGGCCTCCCCCACCCAGATCCCTAGTTTTCCAGTAGCTTGGAAGTCACACCCACAAACTGCCCTCCCCACCCCCGGCACCATGCAATCTCATCAATGCCCAAGATCCAGAGATTATAAAACAAAACTCCCAGAAGAGAGTGATGCAGAATCTCACGCTGCAGAGCCTGGCAAGCTACCCATAGCGTATTCAATATGCCAAAAAGAGTAACAATAATGGGCCTCATTCCCCTGACTACGAACGCGAAAGGGATGAATGGAGACATTACTGGTACCCGCTCAAGCAAATCGATGAACAACAGGACGAGAGTGATACAGTGACTATATTACAAGCAGCATTCCATTGTGTATGTATGCCAGTTTTTAATTCAGTTATCTGTTCTTGGACATGTGTGTTGTTATCAGATTTTCACTATTGTGAATACCACTGAAATGAACATAGTGCAATTGTCTTTTCTGGATAGAGTTTTTGACCCCTTGGAGTAGATGGACAGGAAACTCAATTTCTAGTTGTTTTTTTTTTTTTTTTGAGAAGTGTACATATATTCCTAAGAGGTTGAACATTTCCACTAGGAATGAATGAGTATTTCTTTTCCTTCATATAGACACCAACACTGTTTTTTGCTGTTCTTTATGATGCATGCCAGTTTCACTGGTGTGAGGTGATATCTCACTGTTTTTGATTTGCATTTCCCTGATAACTGATAAGTGATGTAGAACATTTTCTCTTATACCCCATAACCATCTTTGTATCATTTGAGGAAGTATCTGCACATCTCTTTCCCACACTATTCTATGAGTTTGACTTGTTTTGTCTAAGTTTTTCTAAGTGCTTTATATATCTTGGATATTAACCCATTGTCAGGTAAGTGGTGTAGAGAGATTATATTCCAGTCTGTGGGGTGTCTATTTTTAATCTGGCCACCATTTCTATTGCAGTGCAATGTCTTATTTGTTTAGCTTTGTTTCTACTTGTTTGGCCAAAGGCATTGAATCACTAAAGATGCCTCTAGATTCAGCATCATAAAGCATTCTGCCTATGTCTTCCTCATATAATACATACATTCAAGCATGATATCAAAGGTCTAGCCTATTTGAATTAATTTTTTGTGCACGGTGTAAGAAAGAGGTCTGAGCTAATTTTTTCACATATGACTGACCAGTTTCTCCAACACCATTCTTGAAGAGGCTGTCCATGTTCCACTTTATACTTTAAGGTCTTTCATCAGATTATCTGTCTGTATATCTAAAGATATGTCTCTGGGCTCTTAATTTTATTTCACTGGTCTGAAGTCTATCTTAACTGCATTCTCTTGATTTCTATAGCTTTATAGTATAATTTAAAGCTGGGAAAAGAAAATTCTTCCTTTTCTTTTTTTCCTAATATTTATTTGACCCTCTGAGGGGTTTTATTAGTCCATATAAGTTATAGAAGTATTTAGCCTAGTCTTTAAAAAATTGCCATGGCTATTTTTTATATTAACTTTATTGAATTTGGTAGGACTTTGGGTAGGATTGTCATTTTGACATTAATCCTTCCAACCCATTAACAGAAAATGTTCCCAATTTCTTGTGTCTTTTATCTCATTTTGTAGCAATTTATAGTTTACTTTGTATGTCTTTCATCTCTTTTCTTAAGCTGATTCCCAGGTACTTGATTTTTTTTGAGGTGAAATTGTGAGTTCTTTTTAAACTTTCTCATTTGTTTGTCTGTAAGAATGCCAGTGATTTTTATATGTTGGATTTTTAGCCTGCTACAGTACTGTATAAATATCCGTTTAGGTTTTTTTTTTTTGGTAGAGTCTTTAGGGTTTGCTAAGTAGGATGTCATATCATCTGTAAATATTAAAAGGTTGACTTCTTTTCTAATACAGATATCTTTATTGCCTAATTGCTATGGTGAGGACTTTCAGTACTGCAATTGAATGAGAACGGTGAGTAAAGAACCTTGTCTTGTGCCTTCTGGACCTGTGACTGTCTCCCTAGTTGCTCACATTCAGTCCTATATAATAAGATGATGGCAACATTGTAAAGCTCAAGGCAAAATATGAGTTAATCTTTCGATCACTTTCCCCAAATGCAGAACATCTAATTAACCATATAAAAATTTACCTTCAAAAACAGATCAGTTAATAAATCAATACAGCGAACTGGCTGGCTATTAACTCAATACGCAAAGCTCTTGCATTTCAGTATATAAGGAGCAAAGTAGAAAAAGAAAGAAAAAATAATCTATTTGTAATTGCATCTAAAAGAATTAAGTAAGAGAATTGAGCTTACCTGGGAGCGGGGTTGCCTGGGAGGAGCACTTGGCTCACTGACGGAGGGAAGTGGGCGTTCTGGGAACAGGTGTGGTGTTGAAACCACGTACGCCCGAAAATTATAATTCATAGGATTACTAGTCAAAGTACTTCAATAAAAATGGTTTTATAAGCATAAGAAAAGAAGCACCTAGGAACGAGCTTAAAGGAGACTAAAGGCCGTTTGAAAAACATGTCAATGTTCAATCGAAGATACAACGGGATGGAATGATACTCTGATCCGTGTTTTCACTACAGTTCGCTTAAATCATCCAGTCTAAGTCATCAGATGCAATCCAAACCTAATTCCCAATTAGATTCTTTAAGAAAATAGAATAAGCATTACTGTGATTCATATAAACAACAGACTACTCTAAGAAATCAGCACAGCCTTGAAATTAGAGGGAAATAATGAGAGGATTATCTTCCTGGGATTCAAACTATCCTATAGTGTGTAATCATCAAAACAATGTGGCATTGAACACAGGGATTAATATAAAATATTTGAAACCCAAGAATTAACTTCTAACATAGATTGACAGTGAATTTAAGATAAAGCACCCAAAATGGTAAAATAAATGAAGTAAATTGTCTTTGGTAAATAATTTTTGGAAAAAGTTGATAGCCACACTCCAAAGAATGAAAATGAATCATCATCTCATATCCTTAACAAAAGTTAACTAAAATGAATTAAGCACTTGTATATTAAATTTGATGCAATGAATTATACCTAGGAAGGCTCAGGCCAAGCTCTACGTAATATTTTATTTCATGGTGTATTTGAAGATTTAATTCAAAATGATAGGGTAGACAAAATTTTAAAAATAAAGCAGCGGGATTTCTCACTGCATTGAAGTGAAAATTGCACCTTAAGAGAAATGAAAATCACTAAAATAAAGACATCACATTGAATGGGGAAAATATTTGCACAGAATACATCTGACAACAAATTAATATTGAAGACATATAGGAAATTCACAATACTCAACAACAGCAACAAAAAAGTCAAAAGTGGGGAAAAAACTGAAATACATTTCAACAGAGATGGTATATCCATGGTCAATTGGACACCTAAAGAAAAATTTTCATTTTCACTTATTATCAGGAGAATGCAGATCAAAACAATGATGTCTCATCTATACCTGTGAAAATGCCCCATACTAAAGGCAGAAACAAATGTTAGTTGTATATAGAGAATTAAAAACCCTCAAACACAGTTGGTAAGGGATGGACATTAATACAGCCCCTATGTAAAACAGTATGAGGAAAACCTACTAAGAAAAATAGTTCTACAATATGAGCCTGCAATTTCATTCCAACTCCTCAGAAGAATACAAAACACTAATTTTAAAATAAAAATGCGCACCATACTTTGGTGGTTGTAGTGCTGTGGCAGCACATTGTTTGAAGAGACATTAAAATATACCTCTGCAGGGGCCGGAGTGATAGCACAGTGGGTAGGGCGTTTGCCTTGCAGGCGGCCGACCTGGGTTCGATCCCCGGCATCCCATATGGTCCCCCAAGCACCGCCAGGAGTAATTCCTGAGTGAAAAGCCAGGAGTAACCCCTGTGCATTGCTGGGTGTGACCCAAAAAGCAATATATATATATATATATATATATATATATATGTATATATATACCTCTGCAGTCATTGTTATCTTACTCAAGCTAAAGCACTCTTTTCAAATAGAACTATGGAGGGTGAAGAAGAGACGGAAAGAGTAGGCTGCTGCTGAAACAGGAATACAAGAGAAGTAAAGGGTTCCTGCCCTGCCAGAAATCCTTAAGGAAAAAATGAAAGAATTTCACAAAGCTCAGAATAAAGCACCTGAGAAAAAAAATTCACCAAAATGAGCTGTTAGAAGTTAAGAGGACACACTTATCTCTGAAAAAGACAAGTGCTTTCACAATAAATCTAGGCAAATGTCAGAACAAAGATTTTGATGGTTAGAATGGTAAGAAACGGTGACAAATTTTAATTCTCTACAGGCACAAATTGGCATTTGTCATCAGGATCAGAAATATCAATGTTTTGATTCCTATGTTCCAAGAGGTGTTTCAGCTTCTCCACCTTCGAAAGACCTTCAGTGGCTTCTTTGCTAAACTCAACAAGGCTCTCATTAATATACTGGTTGCAGAACTGTAGGATGACATTACTTTGTCCTTTACCCCCTTTGCCTCAAGGAGCTCATCCCGGTTTTTCCCAGAGTTTAGGCTTACCCCAGTCACACCCATCAAGGTGTTCCCCAGTCACTCCCATCCCTTTGTTTAGCTGTAATCACTTCTCTATGCTCTCTTCCCCAAAACAGTTAATCTGCTTTGCTTTCCCTTAATCTGACTCTGCTAATTTGTAAGGTCAGACCTTCCTAGGACACTGAATATTATAATATTGCCTTTCTTCTCTCTTTATGCCTTTTGAATAATTTACTTTAAAGCAATGTTCTTTTTGTATAGACACAAGAAGACAATATTATGTTTTTGTAATTTGGGACTTAACTGGCTTCGAATATTATTCATTCCCAGGCATCTGCTTTTTCCACTTACGCCTCAGTTGCCCTCAGTTCCTAGCACCCCAAAAGCAGGGTCCCGATGAGAGACGGGATGGATCCAGGGCAAGCGGTGAGTTATGTGCTACCCTGGCATCAAGATGGGCCTGGCCAAAGTGCCTAATGCTTAACTATAAGTTAAGAGCTTGACCATAGACAAATGCTGCCATGATCCAAAAGTAATGACAAGACTAGGACCCTGCTAGGGAATAGGAAAGACTGATCTGGCCTGAGCACTGTAGTCTGAGATTGAGATGGCCCCAGGAGAGTAATTCTATAAGCTTTAATGCATCTTTTATTGTGTCCATACAAAATGATTAATATTATGAATGCTTATAGGTTTGCTGGATGAGGAGAGGAAAAACATACTCATGGGACTCCACCCTTGGGTGGATCCTCCTGCTGAAAGAGAGTCAGTCCTAGGAGAAGCATCCCCTGAGGGAAAGGAACCTCAACCCTATTGATGGTGACCACACCTATGTGTACACCCCAAGTGGTCCCAGAGCACCGAACGTGGGCGGTGAGACAGAGCCACCCGGAGAGCCCGCGAGTGCACACGCCCCTCGGCGAGCTTTAGTTTTTTACACAGAACCATATATCGAATGGGGATATTCTACCTAATCTAAGGTCAGTAAATGTACTGATCTACAAGTGTAGATGTGACAAATTCCACAAGACGTGAATTACTTTAACATACAATGCATTGATTGCACAATTTCTTGGTAAATACACATCATCTAAATGTAGGATCTTATTTAGAAGACCAAAGTTGGTGGGAAATGCTTCAAAAAGGCAAATAACTTCCTCAAACCCTTCAAACTTTCTTTTCCACGGGGTGAAATGAAGAAATTGACTGCACATTTTGTAAAAAATGGAGATGATGACAATAGGGAAGACCGGATCAACTAACTTTGTAGAAGGATAAGCTAAAATATCTACCATCTTTTTTGTAATCTGGTTAGTTAAGAAACAACTGCTTTCAGAGTTTTTATAGAAGACAAAATAAACAAAATCAGGCATGTGTATGTGTATATATGTGTTTGGCCTGTATATAAAGATCCACTATTTTTTTTACCTTTTTTTATGATTTTGACAAGTGTGTTATTTTGGCTGGACTCCTATCTTTCACTTTTTCCTTATATTCCATTCTTCACACAATTTTTTTCACACAATTTCTCCCCATGGTCTACAAAAACTCCAGGTGGACCTTCCTTATCTTCTTTCTCATCTTATCTCACACAACTCTGCCAGTTATAGTGATTTTTCTGTTCCTCAAATATATCAAAAATTTTTTCCCAGTCTTAGAAAACTCACACTTGGCATATCTTCTTCCTGCAATATTCTTTCCAAAGTAGTAAATCTTACCCTTCATCCAAACCTCAGTTAAAATGTCACCTCAGAAAAAAAGCTTTGATTATAAGCCCTGTTTCTTAATAGCTCTCACTCTCTCAGTTATATGACATACCACCTCCTTACTTATTGATGTCTGTTTCACCAGCAGAAAATCATCAGCCTAAGACCTTGGGATTTCTAGGTCTCCCCACATTCCAAAGCAATACTTACATGGATAGGGTCTTCATTAACTATTTCACAATATGAGTTACTAGAAAATGACTTTAATATAACACTTAAATTTCCACTGCAGACTTTATATAAGGTAGGTTATGGAAAAGAGGAGGGAGGAAGACTGTCTAGTGAGCTTGCACCCCTTCCAGCCATCCCTGGGTTTCTTTGATATTTGTTTGAGTCTCAGAGATAAAACATATTTGAGAAGCTAAACACGGTATATATGGTGGTTTAGGTTCAAGTGTGTTTAGATTATTTCAAGATATTCCAAGACAACACAGTATACCTAGGGCAATGCCTATTAACAAAACCTGCACATACAAGTAATTAATATAATCCCTTATAAGGAGTATGGGCTGGGGCGATAGCACAGCTGGTAGGGTGTTTGCTTTGCATGCAGCTGACCTGGGTTCAATTCCTCCGCCCCTCTCAGAGAGCCCGGCAAGCTACCAAGAGTATCTCACCCATACAGCAGAGCCTGGCAAGCTACCTGTGGTGTATTTGATATGCCAAAAACAGTAACAAGAAGTCTCACAATGGAGACGTTACTGGTGCCGGCTCGAGGAAATTGATGACCAATGGGATGACAGTGACAGTGACATTGACAAGGAGTATAAGGCTCCCTATGAAATGGGTTCCCATTTGAGGGAGATTTAGTTGATCCCTGGATGGTGCATCACATTCACTGGAACTAGAAAATCACTACCCTATAAATTCACTGCCCCACAGAGATCATAAATGGCAGCTTTCCTCACAAAACATGCATATTCAGTCTGAAAATTCATAACCTACCCGATGGTACAGTGTGTCACTCAACTCCAGTGTGTAGGGGATGCCAGAAGCTCACTCCAGCTATTTCTATTATGAGAATCACCGCCAAAAAGTCTCCAACGGAAAGCCTGACTCTGTTCCATGCGGAGTCAGGACCAGGGCTGGAAAAATCACTGGCCCCTGCTGAGAAATTTTTAAGGAGATTCTAGAATCAGATCATTTCATCTATAAATATTTCAATATGTAATTCAAACTAAGATATTTCTCTGTCTCTGTCTTTCTGTCTCTGTCTCTGTCTTTCTGTCTCTCCCTCTATCTCTCTCTGTCTCTCTCTGTCTGTCACGCTCCTCTCTCTCTCTCCCTCTCTCTGTCTCTGTCTCTGTCTGTCTCTCTGTCTCTGTCTCTGTCTCTCTCTCTCTCTCTCTCTCTCTCTCTCTCTCTCTCTTCCTCTGTCTGTCTCAAACATCCACACATGTGCACACTTTTTTTTTAAATTTTAATTAATTTATTTATTTTTAATTAGTGAATCACCGTGAGGGCACATTTACAGATTTATACACTTTTGTGCTTATGCTTCCCTCATACAAAGTTCGAGAACCCATCCCTTCACCAGTGCCCATTCTCCACCACCAGTAAACCCAGCATCCCTCCCACCCTCCCCAATCCCATCTCCCCCCACCCCGCCCTGCCACTGTGGCAGGGCATTCCCTTCTGTTCTCTCTCTCTAATTAGCTGTTGTGGTTTGCAATAAAGGTGTTGAGTGGCCACTGTGCTCAGTCTCTAGCCCTCATTCAGCCCACAACTCCCTTCCCCCACATGGCCTTCGACTACATTATAGTTGGTGATCCCTTCTCTGAGTTGCCCTTTTCCCAGAATGTGAGGCCAGCCTCCAAGCCATGGAGTCAACCTCCTAGTACTTATTTCTACAATTCTTGGGTGTTAGTCTCCCACTCTGTTATTCTATATACCCTAGATGAGTGAAATCTTTCTATGTCTGTCTCTCTCTTTCTGACTCATTTCACTCAGCATGAAACTTTTCATGCCCATCCACTTAAATACAAAATTCATGACCTCCTTTTTTCTGACAGCTGCATAGTATTCCATTGTATAGATGTACCAAAGTTTCCTCAACCAGTCATCCGTTCTAGGGCATTCGGGTTTTTTTCCAGATTCTGGCTATTGTAAATAGTGCTGCGATGAACATACATGTGCAGATGTTGTTTCGATTATACTTTTTTGGCTCTCTGGGATATATTCCCAGCAGTGGTATTGCTGGGTCAAATGGGAGCTCAACCTCTAGTTTTTTGAGAGTCGTCCATATTGTTTTCCAGAAGGGCTGAACCAGTCGGCATTCCCACATTCTTTTGGATGTGTGTAGTCTCTGTGGTGTGAAGTGGTATCTCATGGTTGTTTTGATCTGCATCTCTCTGATGATTAGTGATGTAGAGCACTTTTTCATGTGCCTTTTGGCCATTCGTATTTCTTCCTTGGTAAAGTTTCTGTTCATTTCTTTGCCCCATTTTTTGATGGGGTTGGATGTTTTCTTCTTGTAGAGTTCAACCAGTGCTTTATATACCATTGATATCAACCCCTTATCTGATGGGTATTGTGTAAATATCCTTTCCCATTCTGTGGATAGTCTTTGTATTCTGGTCACTGTATCTTTTGCGGTGCAGAAGCTTTTTAGTTTAATGTAGTCCCATTTGTTGATCTCTGTTTTTACTAGATTGCTTAGTTCTGTGTCACCTTTGAAGATACCTTTATCTTCAATATCGTGGAGGGTTTTGCCGACCTTGTCTTCAATGTACCTTATGGTTTGTGGTCGAATGTTGAGGTCTTTAATCCATTTTGATCTGACTTTTGTGCATGGTGTCAGGTCAAGGTCTAAGCCCACCATCATATCAACAAAAGTAAAGATAAAAACCATATGATCATATCAATAGATGCAGAGAAAGCATTCGACAAGATTCAACATCCGTTCATGATGAAAACTCTCACCAAAATGGGTTTTGGAGGAACTTTCCTCAAGATAGTCGAAGCCATCTACCACAAGCCTACGGCAAGCATTATTCACAATGGAGAAAAACTAAGGGCCTTTCCTCTAAGATCAGGCACAAGACAAGGATGCCCACTCTCACCACTTCTCTTCAATATAGTACTGGAAGTACTTGCGATAGCTGTTAGACAAGAAAAAGAGATCAAGGGCATCCAGATAGGAAAGGAAGAAATCAAACTCTCACTATTTGCAGATGATATGATACTATATCTAGAGGAGCCCAAAGCCTCTACTAAGAAACTCTTAGAAACAATAGACTTATACAGTAAAGTTGCAGGCTACAAAATCAATACCCAAAAATCCATGGCCTTCCTATACACAAACAATGAGGCAGAGGAAAGGGACATGAAAAAAGCAATCCCATTCACAATCGTGCCCCAGAAAATCAAGTACCTCGGAATCAGCTTAACCAAGGATGTAAAAGACCTCTACAAAGAAAACTATAAAACGCTACTCCATGAAATAAAAGAAGACATGAGAAAATGGAAACATATACCTTGCTCATGGATAGGGAGAATCAACACTATCAAAATGACAATACTCCCCAAAGCATTATACAGATTCAACGCGATCCCTATAAGTATACCCATGACATTCTTCAAAGAAATGGATCAAGCAATCCTAAAATTCATATGGAACAACAAACGCCCACGGATAGCTAAAACAATTCTTGGGAAAAAGATGATGGGAGGCATCACCCTCCCCAACCTCAAACTCTATTACAAAGCAGTAACAATTAAAACAGCATGGTACTGGAACAAAGGCAGAGCCGTAGACCAATGGAACGGGGTGGAATATCCCCACACGCAACCCCAAATGTATGACCATCTAATCTTTGATAAGGGAGCAAGAGATGTGAAGTGGAGCAAGGAAAGCCTCTTTAACAAATGGTGCTGGAACAACTGGACAACCACATGTGCACACTTTTTAGGTCACACCCATCGGTTACTCCTGGCTCTGCACTCAGGAATTACTCCTGGCAGTGCTAAGGGGACCATATAGGATGCCAGGGATTAAATCCAGGTTGTTGCATGCAAGGCAAATGCCCTCTACTAAACACTGTCTTATCGCTCCACAACCCGCCCTCCAACCTTGTCACTTCCTCTCTTTTGAGTGGGAGAACACCCAGTAGGGCTCAGGACTTGCTTCTGGCTCTGTGACCAGAGATCACTGCTGGCAGTGGTCAAGGGACCATATGAGGTACCTGGAAACACTTCCACCAGCTGCATGCAAGGCAAGTGTCTTACTGTTATAATATCTCCCTGACCTCAAAAATACATAGTTCCCATGCTATTACCGAACCTAGTAAAACTAATAACTCAGTATCATTGATACTGTAGGATAACATTGATTCATCCTTTCTCCTCAGTCCTTGCCACAGAGAGCTTGGATTTATTGAGTTACACCCATCACAGTGCTCCTGAGGCACTCCCATTCCTCTGTGTTTATCTTTAACTTCTCCTTTGTGCTTTCTTCCCCTATCCGTTAATCACTATTTCCCCAAATCAGATCCTGTGACTTGTAAGATCAGATTCTTCCAAGGACTCTGGATTTTGTATTTGTAAGTGAAATATTAAGATTTTTCTCTTTCTCTTATGCCCTTTACGTAGTTTACTTTGGAGCAATGTCCTTATGTACAGACATAGGAAGACAATTAAATGCTATGCTTTTGTAACCTGAGAGTTAATTGACTCCGAATAATATTTACTTCTGGTATTTGTCATATTTACTCAACTCAAGCCTCAGTTGCCCTTAATTTCTAGCACCCCAAAAGGAGGGTCCTGACTAAGGGAGTTGGATAAATTAATAAGTTAAGAGCACAGTCATGAACAAATTCCGTCATGACCCAAAGAGAAACAACAGGACAAGGACCCTGCAGAAGTTAAGAAGGACTAATCTAGTCTGAGCACTGTAGTCTGGAATCCATAGCGAGATGTCTCCAGGTGAGCCACAATTTAAGCTTAGCATATCTCTTACTCACGGGCAGAGCCTGGCAAGCTACTGTGGCATATTCAATACACCAAAAACAGTAACGATAGGTCTCATTCCCTTGATCCTGAAAGAGCCTCCAATCATTGGGAAAGATGAATGAGGAGAGGCTGCTAAAAATCTCAGGGCCGAGTGTAATAGAGACACTATTGGTGCCCGCTCAAGTAAATTGACGAACAATGGGATGACAGTGATACAGTGATATCTCTTACTGTGTCCATACAAAATGACTAGAAAGATTATTAAATAGTAAATTTTAGATGAGTGTTTAAATGAATATGGACTAAGGAAAGAAGAAACACACCCTTAGGTGAAATTCTGCCCTAGAGAGGATCTCCTAGCAGAATGAGATCTTTCTTTGTCTTAGAAGAGCTTCCCCGAAAGGAAGAGCTTTACATATGTTGATTGTGTTCCCTCACCTAAGTGTAATTGCTACCCCAACCCTTCATGATTATTCTCTATAACTGGGTGGGAATGATAGCACAGCAGGTAGGTCGTTTGTCTTGCACACGGCTGACCCAGGTTCGATTCCTCTCTCTGTCTCTGTCTCTGTCTCTGTCTCTGTCTCTGTCTCTGTCTCTGTCTCTGTCTCTGTCTCTCTCTCTCTCTCTCTCTCTCTCTCTCTCTCTCTCTCTCTCTCTCTCTCTTTCTCTCTGTCTCAGAGAGCCCAGTAAGCTACCGAGAGTATCCTGCCCGCACAGCAGAGCCTGGCAAGCTACCTGTGGCATATTGGATATGCCCAAAACAGTCACAACAAGTCTCACAATGGAGACACTACTGGTGCCCACTTGAACAAATCGATGAATAACGGGAAGACAGTGCTACAGTCTGTAAGATGGAGTGACGGGACATGGGAGGAGGCTAGCATGAGGGTCAGTAGGAGACAGGAATGAGGGACAGAAGGAAACTGGATTCAGGTACACAGTGAGACTGGTATAGGCTCGAGGGGAGAAGGAATAAAAGGCAGGACCAAGACTGGATTAAACTGCGATGGATCACCAGCTTGGAGACCCTGTTCCCCCCTTCATGTGTCCATTGGTGGCAGGCCAGGGATGGGGAAGCAACTTATGACCACCAAGTGCAAGAGGAGAGCGCCCCCACTTTTGTGAACACACACAGATACCAACATGTATTCAGGTGTTATAGTATCTCCAGCAGGTCTTTCCAGTGAATTGATCAAGTTACATTCCAAAAGATTTATTTCATCAGAGTCCTGTTTACCCACTGTTGCAGTATCCTTGGTTGGTTTGGGGGAAGATTATCTTATAAAATGTCACATTCTAAATCAGGCTAAAAACTATTAGCTGATTGTTATTTAATTTGTTTTTGTTCCTCATATTTATTGTACACTTCTGCTTAGATGTGAAGCAGCCTCTTTAGCCTCGATTTTATATCATTTGAAAACAAAAAGTTGATTGGTTTTTGTAAATACTGACATGGAGGTCACACGTCAGGCTAATTAAGTCAGAATCTTAGAATGATTCAAAGTGTACCAGGTGATCCCAAAAGGCATCAGAAGTATAAAAGTTCTGCCCATCAGCCGGCACCATCAGTGCCCAAGAATTGTGCAATGCAAGTTCCAAAGCTCCACACAGTTCTACTGGTTAGAAATTCTGGAGATGACCTAGAAATCTCAGTCAAAACTAACAAGACCATCCAAGGAGTCTGACTCATACTCACATTTGAGAACCATTATTGATCCTAATAAAGCTTGATCTAATTTCATTTTTGCATTTTATTCAAATAGAAGATTCAGAGATAGCATTAGAGCCCACTATGTCTCAACTATTTTTCCAAACATGGTTCCCTTCTGACCTTGTTCCCTTCCTGTGGCCTCCCAGTCTTACTAGTTGGCCCTCTAATCTCATTCTATAGTCACCCTTTACAAGATTTCACCCATGACTCCCTTGAAAAATCTTGAATACCATGCTGGGTCATGCAGCTTCCGGCTGAGAAACTCTGCTGTTGATTTAGGATTGAAGCACCTCTAGACTTGACTCGACCTCAGAATCAGTTACTTAGTTCTGGTTAACTGGGACCCAGGCCCCACCCCAGACTCTTGGTAATTCGATAACTGGAGTCAAATGAATTTGATCATGGAACCCAAGTATCTGAGAACAGAAGGTCTAAGTCATGTATGTAACAGATTACCAGGTAATTTTACATAAGCAGGGACAATGTTAGGGAGCAGTGCCCTAGCACATGGTATTCGAGTGCCCAAACTTGAAGTGTTGCCAGGATTCAATAATTGTCAACCTAATTCCTCTATTGCAAAATGTGTGCGTATCATGTTTTCACCACATGGTAAATACTGCTCAATTTATTGTACTGAGATTATTTTAACGGTTAGTAACCTAAAATTAAATTTATACAAAAAGTTAACTCTTGTCTCTGTGTTTGATAAGATAGTTAGGCTCATAAGGTCTGTGATTTTCCATGGGGACGTGCTTCAGTCTGACCAGATTGCCCATGGTGCAGCTGTAAAGTTGGGCTCCTTCCTGGAAACCATGTTTCCTGGACTGTCATCATCTTTCTTTTATGGAGAAGACAGGATGGCACACTGGTAGAGGGGCTCTGGGCTTGCTCCTGACTCTGTGCTCAAGGATCTCTTCCGGTAGTGCTCAGGACGCCATTTGTAATGTTTGGAGCCAAACTAGGGTTGGGCACATGTAAGGCAAGTTCTTTACCCCGGTACTGTCTGCATTATCATCTTTTTTGCTTTCTTTTTTTTCTTTGCTTTTTTGGGTCACACCAAGAGATACACAGGGGTTACTCCTGGCTCTGCACTCAGGATCACTCCTGGCTGTGCTCAGGGGACCATATGGGACGCTGGGAATCAAACCCGGGTTGGCCGAGTGCAAGGCAAATGCCCTCCCCGCTGTACTAACGCTCCAGCCCCTATCATCTTTCTTGAAAATAGCTTTTATTCTTTTAGCGGTAAACAAAGTTTAGTAGCTTCCTTACAGATACTTGAATATCATATTTTTATTATTTTTCCTGCCTTCACACCTTTGATGGTTTAACTAAAAACAGAATTCTAAGTTAGAAATTTTTTCTCAGAATTATTACAATATTATCTCATTGTCCTTCAGTTTGTAGCACGATGTTGAGATATACATTCTACATCTTGATGTTTTTTTGCTTGAATTTTTTTCCTTTGTTTAGAGCCTTTAGTATGTTTGTCCCCAGAGTTATGAGTGGTATGCTTTTGTATTTATAGCTGTCATGTAGGCCCTTTCAATTTAGAAGCTCATAACAGTCTAGAAAATATATATATATATATTGAATTATTGAATAATTTTCTCCTCACTATTTTTTTCTGTTCTTTCTGAAAATTCTGTTTGATGTAAGTTGGACTTCTGGAATTATCCTCTAATTGGCTTACCTCAATAATTGTTTTTTCCCTTGGGGATGGAGCAATAGCACAGCGGGTAGGGCGTTTGCCTTGCAAACGTTTGCCTTGGCTGACCCGGTTCGATTCCCAGCATCCCATATGGGCCCCTGAGCACCGCCAGGGGTGATTCCTGACTGCAGAGCCAGGAGTAACCCCTGTGCATCGCCCGATGTGACCCAAAAAGAAAAAAAAATTGTTTTTTCCCAATAATATTGAGAACTCTTGCTTTTTACATATATTCTTTTCTAAAAGAGTGTCTTGTTTTTATTTCATGGATTCAGTATCCTTTCTCATTTTCCTAGTTAGACTGACATGTTTGGGTTGTTTTATTCTCCTGATATAGACTCAATTTTCTTTAAATTGAGCGTGTTATGTTTTACTTTTTGATTTTTTTAATTTGTTTTGGCTTCTTTCTTTCCTACTGCATGTTGTCTCAAACTATCTTGAGATTCTTCGCAAATTGTGGAATAGTAAACATGAATGAGAGAGCTCTTTGAAATTTGTTGACTATATTCCTTACATAGGGTATGGCTTAAATACATACTGCGGGAAACAGTTTTTCCTTTTTATAGATAAGATTCTTCAGGGAATGATTGTTCATTTCCTTCCCAGAGGGGAGTAGCAGAGCTACTGATGTTGGAGGTAGAGTCTAAGGCTTTCAAACATTCTTTCGTGTTCCCTACTGTCCACACCATACATTTGCTCTCAGCTACACCCACTCTGAACATTTTTTATGACAGGGCTCGGGGGTTCAGTTTCCCCATTCCAGACCAAAGGAATAAATCTGGAGGTTTATTTGCTTCCAAAATAAATTTCCAAATTTTCTTCCTGGTTGAATACATTTCCAGACCTGCCTTATGCAGCAAATTCTTTGGTTTCTACCATGTACACTAGTTTGATTTTTTAAAAATTTATACCAGTGAAAAAATTCCATTTTTTCAGCTGATCTACATAATTTGGAATTGACCATCTGCATTCCAGTTCTTCAAGTTTTGTTATTTCTGCACTTGTGGGCTTAAGCCATTAAAAAATTTTTTTTAATTGAGATATACCATACAAACATAAAATTGTACAACTCCTAAGAATAAATCTGCATGTTCTAACACAGAACACACTAACTCACATCACAGAGCAGAACATAACCAAAATGCTGGACCCCTTTGCACCCTCCTCACATCTCCACACCCCTCTCCACAGCTCTTGGCCCTACCCTGTCTTTGAACAGCACAGATGAGTTCACTATGGTTTTGAACTTTGTATAAATGAAATAAGACAGTTTGTATTTTTTGGCATATGACATATTCCACTCAATGTTTTGTTTGTGACATCAATCCACACTGTTTTGTATTACTGGAGTTGGATTATATTCCTTGCTGTATAGCTTTTCTTCTGTGAGACTATGCCATAATTTAGGTATTTACTTCTTTTTCACATATTTGTGAGTAAATCATAAGTATATCGTGAATAAATATATTCACTGACAGTTTCATTGGGGGGCTACTGTTGACAGAAATATAGTAGCCCTGTAGCACAGTCCTCCCGTTGTTTATCGATTTGCTCAAGCGGGCAACAGTAACGTCTCCATTGTGAGACTTGTTGTTACTGTTTTTGGCGTATTGAATATGCCACGGGGAGCTTGACAGGCTCTGTCGTGCAGGCGAGATACTCTCGGGAGCTTTCCGGGCTCTCCAAGAGGGATGGAGGAATCGAACCCGGGTCAGCCATGTGCAAGGCAAACGCCCTATCCGCTGTGCTATCACTCTAGTCCGACAGAAATATAGTCTGTGATAAAAAGTATACATGTCTAAGAGTTATAGACATGCCACTATTATGGCATAGATTATGTATATAATCAGTTGTAGCACAGTAATATTGCTTTCCATTTTTTGTATCAAGTTATACTCATCTATTTTGAGTGTGTGATAATTATGGTTATTTTATTTCATTATGAACTTTTTTTACTATAAACTTTCTGGTGGGTGTTTGTAGACTTTAGAAGTTTTAATTATTTTAATAGGGGTAGAAAAGGAAGTATGGGTTAATGTCATTTATGATGCCATGATTAACTAAAAGACAACTAAAAACTTACTTTTCTTCTAAACACTCATTTGACAAAGTCTCTCAGCTTGGGGGTTGGGAGGAGGGTGGCCCAGACCCCGCAGGTCTCAGGAGCTTCTCATTCCTGGCAGTGCTCAAGAGATCATATGTAGTGCCGGGCATTAAATCATGGCTGTCCAAGTGTAAAGTAAGCACTTTATCTCCTATTGCATTTCTGTAGCTTCAAATCTTTCATTTTTACTTTTTGTAAAAAAAGTATGTCACAAAAAATCTTTCAGTGGTTTTTGAGACAATTTCCAGATAATTTTGAAAAATTGATAATTTTCCTTAGTTCTCAAATTATTAAGCTTTCTCCTCCTATTTCCTCACCTCTTTTCCATCTCTATGGTTATATGGCTATAATCACACATCATGTATAATTTACCAAACATCTAGAGATCTCGTTTAGGCTTCTTGCAATTGCAATAACTAATCCTGTTTCTTGAATTGTTTTGCATCTGTTTGTTTCGGTTATGCAGATACATCCAGCAGTGCTCAGGACTTACTTCTGGCTCTGCATTCAGGGGTTACTCTTGGCATAAGGGAGACATTATGTAGTGCCAGATCAACCTGTATCAACCATGGGCAAGGCAAGCTCCCTAACTGTAGGATAATATTGGTTTGCCCTTCCTCCCTGGCCACTGGGAGCTTGTGTTTGTTGATTGCCCTCCAACCTGTCAAATACCACTGTCTCCTGATCAGACTCTGACTTGTAAATATTGTCTTTCTCTTCTCCTTACTGTCCTCTGCATGGTTAGTTATTTCAGAGCAAGTGCTGTTTGTACGGATACAGAAAGACAGTTAAAAAGACAAGCCTGTCTGTGGCTTGGGAGTTGATTGACTCCAGATAATATTACCTCCTGGACATCTGCTCTTTCAGCTTAAGCCTCAGTTGCCCTTACTTCCTAGATCCCCAAAAGTAGGGTCCCAACAAGTGACTAGATGAACCCAGGGGAAGCGGTGAGCTATGAGCTACACTGGCATCAAAATGGGCCTGGCCAAAGTGCCGTAATGCTTAACTAAAAGTTAAGAGCTTGGTCATGGACAAATTCTGTCATGATCCAAAAGTAATAGCTAGATTTGGACCCTGCTGGGGTTAGGAATGATTAATCCGGCCTGAGCACTATAGTCTGAGTTTGTAGTCAGATGTCCCCAGGAGAGTCACCCTACAAGCCTAAAAGTGTCTACTGCTGTGTCTGTACAGAATGGTAACTATTAGGGAGGAGAATTAAAGATGTTAATCAAGTTGTGGGTCTAAGGAGAGGAGAAACACACCTTAAGGGCTGTTTTGCCCCTGTGGGCTGCAGGGGTCGGGAAGACTGGAAAACACATTTTGATCACACTCTCCGTGGGGAAAGAAGAGTGGCTGCTAGGAGGGGTAGAAGAGAACAGGAGGAGAGAGGGGGAGACACAGAGACAGACGGTTACAGAGAGACAGAGACAGAGGGGACAGGAGATTGCGAGAGACAACGAGTTAGAGAGAAGGCTGAGAGGAGAGCGTAGGAGTGGCTGGGGAGAGTGGAGAGGAGGCACGGAGACCGTTGTAGAGTGAGTTAGAGAGATGTTGGAGAGAGCTGGAAGAGACGAGAGATTGAATAAATGGCAGCTAATCAGCAACCAGCGTGGCCCTCAGTCTTCCTTCATCCCTCCAAGGCGTCTCAGGTGGGGAAGCGACTGAAGAGCACAAAACATCTTTCCTGTGTAATCCCCGAGCGAAGGAGTTTTCACACCTGTGTGTGAGGGGTTTTCTCAGCCCGAGAGAGGGGATTTTTGCACCTAACCACTGTATTTTCTATTGCTCTGGCCCATCAGCTTCTTAAATTGCTTTTATTAAGACTTTTCCCAGCCTAGTCACTCCTCTGTCACCACTATGGATCTCTCTTGAGGAATTTCCAGAGATGCATCCGCTGACTTCTTTTATCACCGTACTTCCCGTGGCACGGTGACTTGTTCTACCTCCGTATCCGTGATACTCGGAAAGGAAACAAAGTGTCTTATTTCATTGCACAGCAGTGATACTGCACAGTGGTTGCAGTACTCTGAGCAAGCAGTTCTTTAGTTCACTCATTTTTTTCATTCACGAAATCACGAATCACAAAATCCCCTTTAATCGTCGATTTCTTGAGCGGGCTCAGTAACCTCTCCATTCGTCCTTTCCCTGAGATCTTAGAAGTCTCTCTCAACTCGGCCTTCCCAATGATGTCGCACTGGAGGCTCTTTCAGGGTCAGGGGAATGGGATCCAGCTTGTTACTGGATTTAGCATATGAATACACCATGGGAAGCTTGCAAGGCTGTCCCATGTGGGCAGGAAACTCTCAGAAGCTTGCCAGTTTCTCCCACAGGGAGAAGCAGGCTACAAGATATCGCTTCTGAGAGCTCACTTTTAAGTCTCTGGATGCTGGCCGTTGATGGGATTATACACACCTGTGTTCCTCTGCCGGTACCTTCATGCGTGAGGCCTGTCCGAACATGTGGACAGGGGCCTCGAGCATGGCTGTGGCTAGGTTCCGGTGGTCTTCGGCCGCCAGGAGCTCTGCTCGGGGTGGGGAGGGAAGCTGGAGCCCATCCCCTCCGAGGGGCCCCGGGGAAGACAGCCAGGCGTGCAGGCAAGAGACTCTCTGCATTTTTTCATTCACTTGGAGAAAAACATTTTATAAATATTTTCATGTGCCAGAATCTCTTCCAAACGGAGTGAATGCCAGGTGAAGCAACAAATAAACTCTCTATTCTCCTAAACTGCCATTCTGTTGAGGGGGCCGAGTAAGCAGGTTACACAATAATCAATAAGCAGGATGATTAAATATGTAGATAATTGCCTATCCTCTCTACCTCCTCTAATCTTGCCCCGTGACAAGAACCTCCTAGTCCCACGTGCATCAGGGCCTCTGCTCTGCTTCTCCCTGGGGCTGACGTGCTTCCGAGGTCCTTTCATCATTCAAAGCCACGCACCAGGCTCAGCTCCTCTAAGGGAAATTCCTTAATCACTAAGCCAGAGCTGTTGTGGTCTACTCTCCTGGCTCTTGACACCGAGTTCAGTAAATAAATCCGATGTCTTTATTGTTGATGTGTTTTGAGTGGTGTTTTTCTATTTCTTCTACATAAATCCCATGATCTGCTTTGAAAAATCAGACTGATTTTTCCTCAATGATGTGGTGTCTGACAAATAGACTAGGCACTCCCCCTTCTCTCTCTGTCTTTCTCTCTTTCTCTCTCTCTCTTTATATATATAGTTTATAATGCAGCACTGTTGGGAAGAACCACCATTGGGAAGGATGAGTAAAGAGAGGCTGCTAAAATCTCAGGGTTGGGACGAATGGAGATGTTATACATATATACATATACAGTTTTTCTCCAACGTGCCCAGACACATTGCACACGGGATCCAGGCAGATGCGGAGTAAAGGGTGTATGGAGAAACCGCTCTGGGAGCAGCTGATGGCCGCTCACGTTACTGCCAAATACACACATACTTTACAGAGGGTCTCGGCTTAGGAGGATGGTCCGATCACATAAAGTTTAGCATTGCTGACCTGTCACCTTTCCAACTCTGCTTTGCCCCGGCCCGATCCCAGTTAGGGCTGGTTAGGAATGACGGGGGGTAGGGGGTGGTGAGACTCAAGGCCGGATGCCTGGTGCTTGTAAAATTGCCCAGACACTCCCTACTGGGTGCTATGCAGGGACAGGCCTTATCTGCTCTGCTGCCTGTTGCCATGCCTCATATATATTTGAGCAAATCGATGAACAACGGGACGACAGTGCTACAATGCTAATATATATTTAATGTATAAGGACACATGGGGCGGTAGCCCAGTGGGTAGGGCATTTGCCTTGCTTGTGGCCAACCCAGTTCGATTCCTCCGCCCCTCTCAGAGAGTCTGGCAAGCTACCTAGAGTATCTCTCCCGCATGGCAGAGCCTGACAAGCTACTCGTGACGTATTCGATATGCCAAAAACTGTAACAACAAGTCTCACCGTGAAGACGTTACTGGTGCCCGCTTGAGCAAATAGATGAGCAACAGGACAACAGTGCTACAGTGCTACAGTTAAGGACACATGGAAAAGGTGTCATTCCCATATACAACCTAGAAATTGCACTCCTGCTTATGTATTAAAGAGAACAAAATATTTTCACTAAAATGTTGTTTTACGAACATCACAGCAAGTTATATTTAGAGACAAAAACTAGAATGGGTCTAAATAGCATAAGAGGGAAATAATAAGCAAGTGTGGTATATGCAGACAATGAAATACTGTGCAGTAATAAGAAAGGAGGACATTACTGAGTGAATTAAGCAGGTCGCAGGTAGGAAAGAAAGAATGCCTGCATGAGGCACAAAGAAGCTTGAAGAATGGTGAAGGTACCTATCAGATCCGAGAGTGCAAGTCTTGCTCTGTCATTGTCAATCTGAGCCATCACCCCGAGTATGCTTTGAGCTGATATCCCCATCCCATGCAAGAGCAGTCAATCTTATTGTCAGGCCTAACTACTCAGCCCCTGGGGTCCAAGGTATCATTTACTAAAGCCCAGTGTCTTGGCCATACCCAGCCTAAACCAGTAGAGTCAGCGTCATACAAGAAGCCCAGACAGTGGCTCGTAGGCGATCACGGGTTGGGGGGTGTTACCAGCACACTCTCTGCCCAGATAAGATCCAGAGCTGCTGCACAGGAAACAGACCCTCTGCTCCTAAAGACTCTGATCCGAGAGCTCTTCTAACCCATTTTGGCACCCAGAGCGGCTTCTTACAGAAATGCATCTAGACTGTGAACGGAGCTAAAATATCAGAAATCCAAAACCGCGTGCCCACGACAGCTCATAGAGTCTTCATTCTCAGCAGTGGAAAACAAATGATTAAATGATGCCTTATCAGCAGGTCTGATTGTTGGGGGAAAATTCCAAACAAAAATAGTGAATTCTTTATTGAAACATTGAATGTATTAGAAGTATAGAGAGAATAAAGTGAAAATCATTAGCTACTCAGGTGGGGGCTGGGTGGGAGGGGGGTATATTGGGGTTCTTGGTGTAGAACATGTGCACTGGTGAAGGGATGGGGGTGTAATCATTATATGACTGAGACTTAAACCCGATAGCTTTGTATTTTGTTCACAGTGGTTCAATAAAAAAGAAGAAGAAGAAGAAGAAGCCCAAACCTAGGCCAGCACCCCATCCTCAGAGCGCAGATGATCCCATCCTAGTAGTAGTTGTGCTGCTTACCAAGGAGGCAAAGGGATCAATCAGTCCTGCCCCAGCCCTACACCAACCTGCCCCAGGTTCCAAATCGACTTTGCAGCATAATCCGTGGGAGATTTGAAGGTACCCTGAAGTTTTTGAGAAGCACTAAAGTAACTTGACTTCAAGTTTCTCTTTGCAAAGAGTAATAATCAGTTCTGCCTTTCTGGGTCCTGGGAGGACCTCAGGAGGAGGCGGCAAAAGGTAACCAGTAAAATGGCTTAAGCTGCTAGGAGAGATGAAGTCACGAAATTTGCTTATAAATTCACAGACATGGAGAGTCTCATGCTAAGTGAAATGCGTCAGAAAGAGAGGGACAGACATAGAGGGACTGCACCCATTTGTGGAGTATAGAATAACATCATAGGGGGCTGACACCCAAGGATTGTAGATACAAGGGCCAGGGGGATTGCCCCATAGCTGGAAGACTGCTTCATGGGCAGAGGGGAGAGGGCAGATGGAATAGAGAAGGGATCACTAAGAAAATGATGGCTGGAGGAACCAGTCGGGATGGGAGATGCATGCCGAAAGTCGATAATGGACCAAACACGATGACCTCTCAGTGTCTATGCTGCAAGCCATAATGCCCAAAAGTAGAGAGAGAGTATGGGGAATATTGTCTGCCTTGGAGGCAGGGGGAGGGTGGGAAAGTGGGGGTATACCCGGGATATTGGTGGTGGGGAATGTGCACTGGTGGAGAGATGGGTGTTTGATCATTGTGTGATTGTAACCCAAACATGAAAACTTATAACTATCTCACGGTGATTCAATAACATTTAAAAATAAATAAATTTTTAAAAATAGCTGGCTTAGTGCTGTTTGACAAATGACCTCTTCCTCCCTCCTGGTTCAGTCTGGACATTAGCTGGTTAGCTGTGGGCCTGCCCTTGCACCTGGCTCGCAAAGGGCTGAGTGCCAGATTTCAGCACCCCTCCTGGTGACTGGGTGACAGGCACCGCAGACCAAGAAGCATCACCAAACTCAGCAGAGCGGAAGGCAGTGGAGGAGAGAGACGCCGCTGTGTTCGATTCTCTTGACAACTCGCAGTGCGCCCTCGTTGCCCCAGTGTGTGCTAATAATAGCCAGCACATTTCCATACTAATCAAATTGTGCCATTCCCCATCGGGTCATTGTCCCCGATGTGTCACCTCTCTTTGAGGATGAAAATTAGATCTCTGTCCCTGAGACTTATTATTATTCATCCCTCTGCCAACACCAAGACAGACACACTTCAGATGCGATGTGCAGTGTAATCAGATAAAGGAAAAACATTGCTACGGCTCCCTCTTCTTTCCTGCCTTCCCCAAATCCTCCTCCTCGCTGTGCCCCTCTGTCCCCTTACTAGTTCCCTCCTTCCCTGGGAGAAAGGCCTTTTCCTCTGAGCTAGTGTCGTTTTCTCCCAGAGCAGCGCAGGGAGCTGACCTAGGCCTCTGGGTGTGTTCAGAGTTGTGCTGAGTCTTCCCAAGACCAGGGGTCACTCCACTCTGCTTGTGGTCCCCACCTTCCTCACAGCCAAGGGGAGGCCTCAGAGGTGATGGGGAACAGCAGCCACCGTAAAAACCACTGCTCTCTCCGTCCTCCCCAAACCAGACAAGTCACCACCTACTTTATTCACTCTTTCTCCTTGGTCCTCAAAATCACCTTGCTAGATGAGAACAAAGGACAAAGATCTACAGGTAAGGTCCAAAGAAGGAGAGCAGTTAAGCCCTTGGCCTGGTGCAAGGGGTGGTAAGAGTGAGTTATTCAAAATGGTCCTCAGTGTGTTCAGAGCCTGTCTCCTCGTGATGCCGTGCTCCACATTGCAGAATATTTTGAATTGAGAGCAGCAGAGGTACTGGGGACTAATGAGTCATTCTTGTCCTAGCTTGACCTTTTTTCCCTTTCAGGAATAAAAGCCAAGGTGATCACTCCCTAAAATTTTGCCCTTCCCCTAATTGAATAACCCCTGCTTCTTTTTTGATACCCAGGAGAATATAATTTTGGAGTTATCATCCAGATGCTGGTCTCTGTTGAAGACATGTACTCTCTAGCTGGAAAACTCATTTTATTCTCAGAACAAGGATGACATCATCCCCTCCTTGCCTCCTTGTAAAGAACCCTGGACTCCCTCATCGCATTCCTTAGTTTAGATTTTACACAATTTCTTTCTCACCAGTCACTGTATCACTGTATCACTGTCATCCGTTGTTCATCGATTTGCTCTAGCAGGTGCCAGTAACATCTTTGTTTGTCCTTGTTGCATGTAGTGTACCTCAATGGCATCTGCTCACTCCAGGAACACGAAGAGCACATTGTTGTTACTGTTTTAGGCATGTCAAATACATCACAGGTAGCTTGCCAGACTCTGCCGACAAGTCAAAAAAAAAAATCACCTACTATTGTGTTTTGGTTTGTTTTTTTTCCCCACAGCTTGGAAACTGGTCTCACGTGCTGGGGGAAAAGGCAGCTCAGATAGAGAAGGGAACACCAAGTAGAGGATGTTGGGAGGACCCATTTGGGTTGGAAGATGCAAACGGAAAGTAGACTATAAACCAAACATGAAGGCCACTCAGTACCTCTATTGCAAACTACAACACCCAAAAGGAGAGAGAACAAAGGGGAATGGCCTGCTGCAGAAGCAGGGTGTGGTGGGTGGGGATGGGGTGGGGGTGGTGAGAGGGATACTGGGATTCTTGGTGGAGGAGAATGGGCACTGGTAGAGGGATGGGTAAACGATCACTGTATGAGTGAAATGCAAACACAAAAGTTTATAACTTTGTAACTGTACAACACAGTGACTCTCTAATAAATTTTTTTTTTAAAAAAGAAGATTCAAATAAATAAGTAAAATAAAATAAAATCAGAATCTGCATGAGTATAACTCCCCCATGCACACATTATTAATTCTAACTTCGGTAAACCTCATATAAAACTATTTTATTTCTTCCCCACTCTGAAGAACCTAGGACAATAGGTGAGGACTTTTTTTAACCCCAAATACCCAAAATGTATCCACTCAGCTGTTCCACTCAGCTGTCCCAGCTGTTCCAGCGTGACCTGTCCAACTTAAAGCTAGATCGAGGGAGCTCTGGTCCCTTGAGAAATTAAATATCAGCACCAGACTACAGCAGTGCTCCTTGGGGAAACGGAACCAGGTGGAGCACGTCAGAGTAAGTGACTGCTTGCTATCCAGCCTTAGGCGGCAGCATCGCCAGCACTTTGAGCAGTAATGGCAGTAAGCATCTTGGGATAGCGAATCGATGAGGTTCAGTTGGTATTTTTTTTTTTTTCAAAAAAAGAGAACTGACATTAAGTGCTGTTTGAAGCACCAAACCAGTGACTTGCAGATGACCTTCAGTAAGGAATCACTCATGTCTGTTGGGGGTAAATTCACGGGATCTCAACATGAGCTGTGGGGCAGGACGGGGGGGGGAGGTGCTGGATCCCAGTTAGGTCACAGAGCCAGATGTGGGAGTGGGGCCCCCTCTCAGGGCTCCTGTTTCTAGCACCACAGAACTTTCTGGAGCCCCAGAAAGTTCTTTAGAAGAAAAGGCCGCTGAAATAGAGAAGGGAACACCACTTTCTGGGGCTCCAGAAAGTTCTAAAGATTGATCAGTACTTGGTTCCCACTGGACCATGCAGGTCTCTTCACCCCACCCTAGCTGTGGTCCCAGGGGGCTTCACTAAAGCTACATCAGATGACTTCCAAGAAGAGGATAGGATATTCTTCTTTCTAGTCCCATTTTGCTAAGCTCCCCCCCCACACACACAGGACACGAGTCACCACTTTCAAAGTGACTACAGGGCAAGTAACAACGTTGATGGGCAATACCTTAGCTAGGGAAATCCTAATGGAGGAGATCCAGGAGAGAAGAGTGACAAAACACAGCTGCCCCAGTGGTCCAGGAGCTGAAATGCCATGCTTGGCAGAGGGCCGGTGGGGCAGCCCACCCCAAGGAAGCCCAGAACCACTGGCAGCAGTTATGCCCCCAAACCACTAGGTGAACAGCTAGGATGTGGGCAAGGTCATTCCTGACTTGCTCTGAATGGCGGAGGATCACTGTATCACTGTCATCCCATTGCTCATCGATTTGCTTGCCGGACTCTCCGAGAGGGACAGAGGAATCGAACCCAGGTCGGCGGCGTGCAAGGCAAACACCCGATGGGGTTTGCAATTTGCAGGGTTCCATGCTTAGGGCACTGCACTGATTTAGGGAGGAGACTTTTGCAAGGTGTGCAATGTCCACATGGCACCCTGAGTACATTTTAATAGCTGGGTAAGGAGGAGGCTCTCGAGACTAGACAGTGCACACACGGAAAGGGAAGGCAGCACAACGGAACTGACTCTGGGCTCTCTCTGATGCCAGAGCACTCTGCAGCAAGTCCTCTGCACCCACCCTGAGATGCAGTGGAGGGGCCTGTGCTCCTTGGTGAGTAACAAGCTGCTTCCTGGGAGCTTGTGCTGGTCCCTCCCCTAGGTATTTCTTAGGGTGCTGTGTGGGCAACAGGGCTGAGGAGAGAGGTGGGCACTACTGTGCCAGGTGTTAATCGCAGAATCACATTGGATGCTCCCTGAATAATCTTTTTCCTAGGGAAATTGTACTTCCCGAGAAGATTCCAATTCTCCCTGAACAACTGATTCCCACAAGAACCTTTGGAAGTCGCAGAAAAAGGAAAATCAAACTACCTTTGGTGCAGGATAAAGTACAAAGGAACTCAGGTGCAAAAAAATTGAATTTAATTTCCCTTTTACATCTTTTATTTTGGGGGCAGTGCTATTCCCCAGCAGTTTTTGGTGTGTCTGGAGTCACTGCCAACAACTTCCTGTCTGCTGGTCAAAGCGAGACCTGAGCATGCAGTGCTACACGGGTACCCTCAGTGATACTCGGGGGCCTCCAGGGATGAGTCTGGTGATGCTCAGGGAACCATTCTGAGGAGCTAACTGGCTCGATCCCATGCAAGGCATGTTCCCTCACCTCTACACTGTTTCTTGGACCTTTTTTTATCCTTCAGAGAACACACATCTCCATCAAAGGGTCACCCAGCACTGACCCAGGCCTACCCCCAAGTGAGCGGAGTCGAATTGCCCAGAAATCCCTAGCAGTGACCAAGAAAGAAATGAAAGACATTCTTGTGCTGAATTATGGAAATCAGAAATAGAACGAAGGGAAAAAGGAAAAGAATTTTGATTGGGGGAAGAAGGTGGATCTACTCAGGGGATTGAGGTCACTCCCAATAATCCTCTGTTGACCACAGGGGGAGGTCAGTGCTCAAGAGTTCATCCTGGGCCAGTGATGTGGTGTAGCTCAATCCAGCAGTGTCAAGGGAGACCCAGGCCACCTACCAGGGAAGCACATGGTCCACCAGGGTTCTTGGTGCTTGTGGGAACTTGGTGCTTGGAATTGAGGCCCAGAGTCCATCAGCCCATGGTGCTTGAGGCTTTTGGTGATGCCAGCACTGAACACAGCCTCGTGCATGCCAGCCCCTGACTCATCTCTGATCCAAAAGACAAATATTTTGTTTAAGGAAATCAATTCTCCCCACTCCATTTCTCTACTACTTTAGTTTTGCAAGTCCACTAGCTTATTATTTTGTTTTATCAGTTCATTTGTTTTGTTTCATGTTTTGCTCCACATGTAGATGCATCATTGTATCACTGTCATCACTGTCATCCCCTTGTTCATCAATTTGCTCGAGTGGGCACCATTAGTCCCATTCGTCCCAGCCCTGAGATTTTAGCAGCCTCTCCTTACTTGTCCTTCCCAACAGTGCCGTATTAGAGGCTCTTTCAGGGTCAGGGGAATGAGACCCATCACTGTTACTATTTTTGGCATATCAAATATGCCACAGGGAGCTTGCGAGGCTCTGTCGTGCAGGCAGGATACTCTCGGTAGCTTGCCAGGTTCTCTGAGAGGGAGAACTAGACGATAAGAGGTCGAGAGGCCGCAAATGCTTACATGGCACTAGGGGCAGTTTCTGGGTGTGACTGTCTAGCTACTGGAAAATGGGAAATCTGGGCAGAGGAGGCCCAGTCCCGAACCAAGCAGGATTGGAGATCTCAGCCCCGGGTCCCACACACCTGGGTTCCTCTGCCGGTTCCTTCATGCGTGTGAGGCTCGTCTGAGCGTGTGGAGAGTGGCCTTGAGTATGGCTGTGGCTGGGTTCCGGAGGTCTTCAGCTGCCCGGGAAAGGAAGGGAAACTCGACCCGCCCCTCTCCTAGAGGCCCCAGTGAAGACAACCAGGTGCGGAGGAAAGAGACTCTGTGTCGCTCTCTTCCAGGAGCTTTGTTTTATAGTCTCTGGATCTTGGCCATTGGTGGGAATAAATGTAGATGAAATCACCTAATATTTGTATTATTTCTCTTTCTGTCTTATTTCATTTGGCATAATACTCTCAAATTCCATTTTGCTGCAGATGAAACATTATTTCAAACAATATTCCATTGTGTTTCTGCAGTTCCTCTTCCTTATCCCATCACCTATCAGTGGAATTTTGGGTTGTTTTCACCTCTTAACTGTTGCAGGTAGAGCTTATTGAATATAGGAGTACTGTCATCCCGTTGCTCATCGATTTGTTTGAGCAGGCACCAGTAACGTCTCTCATTGAGAGACTTATTGTTACTGTTTTTGGCATATCGAATATGCCACGGGGAGCTTGCCAGACTCTGCTGTGCGGGCTCGATACTCTTGGTAGCTTGCCGGGCTCTCCTAGAGGGGCGGAGGAATCGAACTCGGCGAATGCCCTACCGCTGTACTATCGCTACATCTTTTTATTTG
Source organism: Sorex araneus (assembly GCF_027595985.1). Classification (NCBI taxonomy): domain Eukaryota; kingdom Metazoa; phylum Chordata; class Mammalia; order Eulipotyphla; family Soricidae; genus Sorex; species Sorex araneus. The sequence continues at coordinate 208,127,682 of NC_073303.1, forward strand.
GGGGGAGGATTAAGCAGTGTTTAGGGCTTACTCCTGACTCTGTGCTTAGGGATCACTTCTAGTGAGTTTAAGGGACCATATAGGATGCTGCTGATAGAACCTGGACCAGCCATGTGCAAGGCAAGCATCCTACACACTGCTACTGTCACTATGGTCCATAAACATTTGCATTTTTATTAATCAATGTTGTTCCAATAAAAAATTTAAATTAGATTTTAAAAAATCTTTAGGATTTTCACTGTTGGGAAAGATATTTTCTTCAGGTTGGCACCAGTCCTTGTGTATCTTTTTTATGTGGAGGTACATTTCTTCTACCCTTTTTTTATTGAAGCTTTTTATTATAAAAGGATACTGGTCTTGGCAAATGCATTTATTGATAGATCACATGATTTAAGTCCTTCCTTTCACTGATTTACAAATGTTCAATTTTCATTACATCCAAAAAAAAATTCTATTTGATCGTAGTGTATGATCCTTCTAATGTGTGTTTGACCTTGGTTTGTAAGTATCTTGTTGAGGTTTATTTCATCTTTATTTATCAGAGATATTTGTCAGTAATTTTATTTTTCTATGCTTGTTTGGTTTCAGAATAATGTTGACATCATAAAGTCTATTTAGAAGTATTTCCTATGCATTTTTTTTGGAAACTTGCAAATAATGATTGCTACTTATTAACAATGAGTTAATGTCACTTATAATTAATAATTACAGATGTTTTGGTAGAATTCATTAAGTCATTTGGTTCTGGCTTTTCTTTGGGGAAGGTTATTGTTGTTGTTGTTGTTGTTGTTGTTGTTGTTGTTGTTTCAATTTCCATACAATTAGTCTGTTCAAATTTCTAAGTGGAATTTTTTTCTTTTTTCTTTTTTTTAATATTAATACATTTATTAATATTTAATCAGAGGATTTAAGGCTTTGGGGGACATTTATGTATGTAAGAATAGGTGGGAGGACATTGTTGTGCCAAGGGCCATTTGGGTATTTATCACATCCTATGTGGGTTATACAGTGCAAGCTGGGCCACAGTCAGCCAATGAGAATTGTATATATCTGTCTTGTTTTGTACCAGGGAAAGATCACATGATTTCAGAGACTACATATGACCTGCAAACTGGACATTCACCACTCCTGACTTAAAGGTTCAACAATTTTTTTTAATTTAAATTTTATTGAATCACCATGTGGAGGGTTACATAGTTCTCAGGATTATGTCAGTTATACAATACTCAAACACCCTTCCCTTCACCCGTGCCCATATTCCATCACCAACCACCCCATTATACCTCCCGCCCCCTCCCGCCCCCCCAGTCCCCGCCCTTGTAAGTGATAAGTTTCACTTCGTTTACGCTTTATCTTGGTTACAGTCCATGTTTCAACACATAATTCACTATTGTTGCTAGGGTTTCCCCCCAAAAAAGAGAAGACAGTCCCACTGTCAAGGAAGCATTTGATGGCTCTCCATTGCTGAGAATGTAGAGATATTAAGTCCCGCTGTTTGCTACATAACTTTTCTATTTTTTTCCCCCCTCATCCCGTGCCACCGAGATCACGCCTGTTTAGTAATCACCACGCTGCCTGACAAAGGGAAAACAAACCAAAAGAGATGGTTATTTCTCGTCATCAGCCGGCGTGGGGCTCTGGCTTAGTTGATAGTCTGGTAGAATGTCTGCAAGCAGTTTCTGGAACCAAAAGTAATACGCTGGTATCGGCCCCGGCTCAAGATTCCACCAGCGTCCCGCTGTTCCAAGTACATAATAATTTATTCCCTTGTATCCCATTCCCATGCCACCAGGTCCGTGTCAGCTTAATGGACATCATACTATGGTTAACGCCACGCCTCGTTTCTTCCCGAGAAAGAAGGATATTTCTTCTCAGCCGGCGTGGGGATATGGCTTAGTTCAGTCTATAGAGATGGCTACCACTTTGGTGGCCTTCAATATTTCAGCAAAAGACTTACTATTCTTGTTAGGATTTCCCACCAAAGTCCGACCCGTTAAAAGGGAACCATTTCATATTGGTGATGATTAAATGACAATAGGTTGTGCGGCCATGGCAGCGGCCTCGCGGCTTTGAATTTCTGTATAAAGTCCAGGGAAAGTACAGCCAGAAATTACACGTCGCTACAAACTTTAACCCTATTATGGTCCCCCCAAAGTCCAACCCATTACAAAGGAACCATTTCATATTGCTGATGATTAGATGACATTAGGCTGCCGCGGCCGCGCGGTTTTGGGTTTCTATATAAAGTCCAGGGAAAATTCTGCCTAAAATTCTATCGCTACAATCTTTTACCCTTCAACAAAAAACTTAGTACTATTGTTTGGAGTTTCCCCCCACGTTGAGCCCTGCCAAGAAGGAACATTTACACGTTGCTGACAATCAAGAGATATTAGGTTTTGGATTTCTATATGAAGTCCAAGGAAAATTCTTTTGGTAATTGCATCACTCGCTGGCAGCGCCTGGGCCAGAAGCTCCGAGCACACCGTTTGGAGGCATTTTGGGGGCGCCGCTCGTGTCCAAAGTGGTTCAGTTGCCTCCGGGGTCGATCTCGCGCGGGGCCGCAAAGGCCTAAGTGGAATTTTTTTCATTTGTAGAAGCCTCTTTAGTGTGACAAGTAAGACTAGTGGTAATGAATTCCTTTAACTTTTGTCTGTAAAGCTCTATCACTCCAACTTTGAGTAATATCTAGCCTGGCAATAAATATATTCTTAGTTGAAAATCCTTTTCTTTCAGCACTTTAAATATACCCTGCCATCCCCTTCTGGTCTACAAAGTTCCTTCCAAGATATTTTCAGATAATTTTGTAGTGATTTCTTTGTATCATATCATTTATCTCTAGCTATTTTCTAGTTTTAAATTTGTGTATAACATCATTTGTTCATTTTAGTTTTTAATTTGTATACATTACATTTTATTTCTTTTTTTAATTTTTTAAAATTTTTTGTTAAATCACCATGTGATAAGTCATTAGAAAACTGTTCATGACTGAGTTTCAATCGTACAATGTTTCAACACTCATCCCTCCACCAGTGTATAATTTCCCACCACCAATATAATTTCCCACAGCCCAGTTTTCCTCCCATCCCCCAAAAATCTACCCTCCACCCCTGCCTGTCTTATGCAGGCACTGATCCCCCCTCTTTCCCTTTCTCTCTCTCTGCCTCTCATTCTAGGCATATGTATTCTTTGCAATACAGATGCTGAAAGGTAATCATTTATATCCCTTTATCTACTTTCAACACTCAGTACTTGTCCAGCGTGATCATTTCCAACTAATGTCCTAATGGACCCTCCTCTATCTTAAATATCCTCCACCCCAGTATCCTTGTGGTAATTTCCAATCATTGACCAGTCCTCCTGGCACATTTTTCTGACCTTAGATATTAGTTTCATACTTTTTTTTTTCATATCCCACAAATGAATGCAGTCATCCTACCACCGTCCCTCTTCTCCTGACTCATTTCACTCAGCATGATACTCTCCAACTTCATCCACTTATAGGCAAACTTCATGACCTCATTTTTTCCCTAACAGCTGCAAAACATTCCATTGAGTAGATATATCAAGTTTCTTTATCCAGTCATCTTTTCTCAGGCAGTCAGGTTGTTTACAGATTCTGGATATTGTGAGTAGTACTGCAATGAACTCAGAAGTCAAAATGGTGTTCTGCTGTGTGTTTTCGAACCCCCAGAAATATTCCCAGTAGTGGTATTGCTGGATCAAATGGGAGCTGGATTTGTAGTGTTTTGAGAAATATCCATATTGTTTTCTAGAAGTCTTGTTCACTTGGATGTGTGCAAGTCTCTGTTGTGAGATGATTTCATCGTAGTTTTGATTCTCATCTCCCTGATGATTAGTGATGTAGAGCATTTTATGTGCCTTTTGGCCATTCAAACTTCTTCTGTGAGGAAATTTCTGTTCAGAGAAAGTGATGCCTCCCATCTCCTTTTACCCACGGATTGCTTAAGCTATTCGTGGGGGTTTATTGTTCCATGTGAATTTCAGGAGTGTTTGATCTATTCCTTTGAAAAGTGTCATAGGTATCTTTATAGGGACTTCATTGAATCTGTATAATGCTTTGGGGAGTATTGCCATTTTGACAATGTTAATTCTAATCCTTGAGCAGGAGGTGTTTTCCATTTCCTTGTGTCCTCTTTTATTTCTTGAAGTAGGGTTTTGTAGTTTTCTTTGTACAGTTCCTTTACCTTCTTAATTAAAATGATTCCGAGGTACTTGATTTTCTGCAGCACAATGGTGCTTTGTTATTTTTTAAATATCACTTTCTTCTCTTTCATTACTTGCATATAAGAAAGCCATGGACTTTTGGGTATTGGTTTTGTAACCTGCACTTGACTATACAAATCTATTGTTTCTAGGAGTTTTTCAATAGACTCTTTGGGATTTTCTAAGTATAGTATCATGTTATCTGCAAACAGTGGGAGTTTGACTTCTTCCTTTCCTATCTGGATGCCCTAGATATATTTTTCTTCCCTAACAGCTATAGCAAGTACTTCCAGTTCTATATTGAATAGAAGAGGTGAGAGTGGGCAGCCTTGTCTTGTCCCTGATCTTAGAGAGAAATCTTTTAGTATTTCCCCATTGAGAAAAATGCTTGCTGTATGTTTGTGGTAGAAGGCTTTGACTATATTGAGGAAACTTCCTTCAATTCCCATTTTGATGTGTGTTTTAATCACGGATGGGTGCTGGATCTTGTCAAAAGCTTATTCTGCATCATTGATATGATCATATGGTTTTTATTCTTTCTTTTATTGATATGGCATAGTATGTTGATTAACTTGCAAATGTTTAACCACCCTTGCATCCCTGGGATGAATTCTACTTGGTCATGTTGTATAATCTTTTTGATGAGTCATTGGATTCTGTTTTTTAGGATTATGTTGAGGATCTCTGCATCTGTATTCATAAAGTATATCCTATAATTCTTGTTTTTTGTGGTGTCTCTGTTTGCTTTGGTAATCATGGTGATTCAAATGCCTCATAGAAACTGGGAGTGTTTCTGTTTCTCCAATTTCCTGGAAAAGCTGGGAAAGGATTAGCAGTAGGTTCTCTGTAAAGGTTTGAAAGAATTCACTAGTGAATCCATCTGGGCCTGGGAATTTGTTTTGGGGAAGACTTTTGCTTACCATTTCAATTTCCTTAATGGTGGTAGGTTTGTTCAGGTATTCCAGATCTTCTTGGTTCAGCTGTGGGAGGTTAGAGGAATCCAGGAATTTATTCATTTCTTCAAGGTTCTCTTGTTTTCTGCTGTAAAGATTTCAGAGTAATCTCTGATGAGCCTATGGATTTCTGCAGTTTCTGTTGTGATGTTCCCCTTGCATTTCTGATACGGACTATTTGTACCTTCTCTCTGTGTTTCCTTGTGAGTTTTGCTAGTGGTTTATCAATCTTGTTTATTTTCTCAAAGAACCAGCTCTTGGTTTCATTGATCTTTTGAACTCTTTTTTGAGATTGCAGCTCATTGATTTCTGCTCTAACTTTCTTTTTAATTATTTTCTTTTATCTTTACAAAGTTGTTCACAATAATTCATTACATTTAATATTTGAACACCAAACTCCATCACCATATTTTGAATGTTTCTGCCCCAAATCCCAAATCGTGCCCCCAAAGCAGAGCCAAAATAATTGATTTTGTACAGAGGAAAGAGTGTGAAGATTGTTGTATTGCTTCTACTTTAAGCAGCACCAAGTGTAGTGTGCTAGTGTTGGTACATCAGGGGTGTAGTGTATGAGATGTTGTGCTGCCACACGTGCTGTGTGCTCCAAGAATTCTACAGCAGATTCACTCATGGGGGGTGAGGCTCATCTGAGCTTGTGGCGAGCAGCTATGTCTGCTCCAAGTTTTATTATTTCCTTCCTCCTGCCTGGTTTGGGCTCCTTTTGTTGGTCATTTCTCAAGACCTTAAGCTGTGAGGTTAAGTTATTTATGTGAGCCTTTCTTCCTTTTTGATGAATGCTTGCAGAGCTATAAACTATCCTCTTAACACTGCTTTTACTCTGTTCCATAAGTGCATGTCATCATTCTCATTTGTTTCTAGAAAACTTTTGGTTTCTTCTTTGATTTCCTCTCTAACCCACTGATAATTCAATAGTGAGCTGTTTATTTTCCAAGTATTTGATTTGATTCTCCATTTCTGTGTGTGATTCACTTCAATTTTCAGCCCATCATGATCTGAAAAAATAATGGATATAATTTCTAGTCTCTTAATTTTATGGAGGTGTGTTCTGTGACCCAATATGTGGTCTATCTTGGAGAATGTCCCATGTACACTGGAGGAGAATGCGTATTCAGCTTTTGGGGTGTGAAGAGTCCTCTATAGATCTATTAACCCCCTCTCTTCCATTTCTTCCCTCATATCAAGTATGTCTTTGCTAAGCTGTAGTCTGGTTGATCTATGGAGAGGTGACAAAGCAGTGTTGTCACTAATTACTGTGTTGCTATCAATGTCTTTCTTCAAGTCTATTAACAGTTGTTTCAAGTATTTTGCTAGTCCCTCACTAAGTGCCTATGCATTTAGGAGGTGAGTTATTCCTGGTGTACTGATCCCTTGATCATTCAGAAGTGACCTTCACTGTCTCTTTTAATGTTCTTCAGCCTGAAGTCTGCAATCTGATATGAGTATGGCCACCCCAACTTTTTTTGAGGGATTCCTTCAAACATGAATGAGAGTCCAGCTGGATGATGTATTTTTGGTTAGGAGTTTATTTCATTGAGTTTGATCACTATATTCCACCACTGCCTTCAGGCCAGAGAGGTTCATCTGGTAAGTCTGCTGTGAATCTTAGGGTTGCGCCATTATTAGGAATTTCCTTCTTTGATCTTGATTCTTTCAGTATTCTCTCTCTATATAGTTTCCATAGTTCTGATTAGGATGTGTCTTGGAGTATTTTATTTGGATTTATTTATCTGGTACCCTTCGTGCCTCCTGGATTTGGGTGCATACACTCTTCAGCTCTGGGAACTTCTCAGCAATGAATGGCTTTGATGGTTGTTTCTTCATCAGGGTTTTCTTCCTGCCCCCCAGGTACTCCAGTGATTCTTATGTTGTTCCTCTCAGCATAATTTTCTCTTGTCATCTGTTGGTTTTTTTTGAGGGTCTTTTGCATCTTCTGCTGTATTCTCTGCACCTTGTCTTGGAGCTCACTGATTCTGCCCTCAGCAGCTGTTACTCTGCTGTTGAGACCTTCCATCTGCCTCCCGCACAGCAGAGCCTGGCAAGCTCCCCGTGGAGTATTCAATATGCCAAAAACAGTAACCACAAGTCTCAAAAAAAAAATGGAGATGTTACTGGTGTCCGCTTGAGCAAATCAATGAGCAATGGGATGACAGTGACCGTGACCAGGTTTTCCAGCTCTATCATTTCTGCTTGCATTTTCATTTGCATTTTTCTGATTTCTGCTCTCATATTCTCCTGTATTGTGTTGGCCGTGCATTCCATCATTTTTTTTTGTGCTCCCTACGCATCCTTAACAATTCCATTCTAAATTCCGTGTCAGAAAAGTTATATAGCTCATTACTGGTCATTAGGATATCTGGGCTAGTTCCTTCACTCACTAAGCTTCATGGTATTTCTGCGTTGCTTTACCTTCATGGCCTTTGCAGTTTAGGGTTGTTATCTGTGTGTGGTGTGTGTGTGTGTGTGTGTGTGTGTGTGTGTGTGTGTGGTTAGAAGCAAAAAAATGTTAGGATATCTTTGTATGTGTAGGATGAGCGACAGAATGGTGAAGAAATACACAGAAGCTCCACTTTGGTCCTCAGCTGCACTATTCCTGGCCGGTTCAGGGCTGGGGAAGCAAGGAATGCCCCTGATCTATCTAGCTATTTTGAGAAGTCTTTATCATTAATTTTTGCTATTTTACTTATAATATACCTTGGAGTATCTTTCCCCCCCCCCCCCAGTTTAGGAAACCCTTGGCTCTTATTTCTCCAAATAAGGGTTCTACTCTTTTCTTCTTTTGTGAATCTTTTTTATGTGAGTCTCTTACTCCCGCACCTAGCTGTCTTCCCTAGCACCCCTCGGAGGGGGTGGGCTTCAGTTTCTCTCCCTGCCCCAAGCAGAGCTCCTGCAACTGAAAACCTTCGGAGCCTCGCCACAGTCATGCTCAAGGCCTCTTTGCACATGTTTGGAGGAGCCTCACGCATGAAGGAACCAGCAGAGGAACCCAGGTGTGTGGGACCCGGGACTGAGACCTCCAAGCCTGCTTGAATTGGGACTGGGCCTCTTTTCATGAAATGATCACCCATTTTCCAGTAGCTAGATGGTCACATCCAGGCACTGCCCCTGGCACTGTATAATCCCACCAACAGTCAACATCCAGAGATTATTAAAACCAAGCTCTCGGAAGTTCTCCTCTGGGAGAGCCTGGCAAGCTACCGAGAGTTTCCTGCCACATGGAAGAGCCTGGAAAGCTCCCCAAGGCGTATTCATATGCCAAAACCAGTAACAATGATGGATCTCATTCCCCTGACCCTGAAAGAGCCTCCAATGCGGCACCATTGGGAAGGACGAGTAAAGAGAGGCTTCTAAAATCTCAGGGCTAGGATGAAAGGAGACATTACTGAGACCGCTCGAGAAATTCAACAATCAATGGGATCAACAGGATCAATGGGACTCTTTTATTCTTTTGTGAATCTTTTTAATGAGTATTTTTCTTCTTAATGTTATCTAATTATGTTTATACTAGTTCATATCTTATAATTATGATTTTTGCTGTTCTTTTTGAGTGTTTTCACTATTCTGTATTACAACTGTTAATGTTTTTTCCTTATTCTTCTCATCTACTAGTAAATATGTGTGTATATATGTATGTGTATAGATAGGTATATATGTATGTATATCAGCTAATACATGTTTGTTCTCCAACTTTTCTATTTGAAATGTCTCATATTTTCTCTATTTTTTGTTGTTCATTAATTTAGTTTCTAGTCTCAGTCATCATTATTAGGGGTCTGTTACTTTGAACTCCTTTTCTTCATTTCCTGGAGGGTCCAGCTCTAGTTGCTAGAGCCTGAGGATTTTAATTATGTTAGGATTTCTCCCCAATATTTTTCTTTGTTCCATCATTTGGAGTGTTTCCTTTTCCTTCATTTTGTTGATAGTCTGTTTCTTTCTATGCGAAAATAAAACAGCTCTCTTTTTCGATCATGATCATTGGCCTTGTGTTAAGAGTGCAAGCTGAGAATATTTTAAAGCAGAATATGATCCTAAACAGAGTATAATCCTAAACCTGGGGTACTGAACAATCTCTTTGTATCCTTTTGTATGCTGTAGACTCTTCTGTAACTAGATTCCAATGCCAACGTCAGGTAGAAGCTGAGACCATGAAATATTCCCAAGAATGCCAAGAGTTCAAACTTCACTAGGGATTGTGGCTTCCCAATCAGAGAAATAAATCTATAACCAACTCTTCTACTTCATCTTCAGAATGAACTCCTCCTCCAGACCTTTACCAGAAACTCCAGGCCAACAGTGACCCTACAGCTCAATTCTACTGTGGCCACAGCATATTTTGCAAAGCCAATTTTCCCAGGATGGAAAAAAGACACTGGGGAGCCATCGTTCAGGCATCAGACAGGCCAGCATCGCCACAGTGTTCCCTTGAAGGTTGACCGGCCAGCATCGCCACAGTGTTCCCTTGAAAGTTGACCATCGATCAAGCTTTGAAAATCGCATCCCTTGCAGACATCTCTCAGGCTTCTCCTGGGATGTAGCCCTGGGAGAGAGTTGAGACCAAATGGGAGGTGAAATTAAACAAATCTTTCTCTGGATAGTCCAGCTGAAGTTGCTGGCGCCTAAGGACTTTAAAGTGTATAAGCAACAAATGCCATAAGTGATTGTCATCTCAGCAACAACTCAGCACCTGGGCCCTACACAAACAGGACGAGAACGCTATTTGGGTATCCCAAAGAGGAATCAAAAGAGCTATGCTTGGAGTATCACATTTCACTCAAGTGAGAGAAGGAATCTGGAGTTCCTACCTCCATCGACGGTCAAGAATCAGGGATGCTGTCTCGTTTGTCAAGGCATTGAAAATCAGATGGGCTGGACATGTAATGTGATTCAGAGACGACCGCTGGACTAGAGCTGTTACCAACTGGATTCCACGGGACGTCAAAAGACCGCGTGGCCGCCCACCAATGAGATGGTCAGACTCTTCGTCAAAACCCTCAATGAACGGTTTGAGGCTCTTCCTGTTCCTGGAGTGAGCAGATACCATTGGGTTACACTAACACGTGACAGGGATAAGTGGAGACGTTACTGGCGCCTGCTTGAGCAAATCGAAGATCAACAGGATGACAAGTGATACAAGTGAAGGCACAATCAAGTCATCAAGAGAGTCTTGTTTGTGAAATCTCTGGCAAAGCCCCAAGTGGATGCATTCACACCCTACAAGTTCCACCAACTGGCCTTTCCTGAAGGTTTGAGTCTCACTTGCCTACACCCAGGGGCTGACAGGTTCGAGATGCTACTTTGAATAAACGCTCCTCTAGCAGCTGTGAAGATGATAGGATGGCCCAGGTATCTCTACTGCAAGGCTACAAGGGTTTCCTGCTCAGACCTGGACTCTGGTTGGTGTCTATCAGTGTCATGGCTACCCATGGTGCCATTCAGCCTAGTGAAAGCCCAAAGATTTATGCCAGTAGTAGTAACTCTGTGCGCTGGACACTCCTTCTCCTTATTCCTCCCTCTAGAGCTTCTGCTTCACCCGATGCAAGGCCCTGAGTTGAATCTGTGTGTGGCTCCTCTCTCTGCTCCTCAGTCTTGTCTCTGCAGTGCTCCTTCATTTCCCACACCTGGCTCTGTGTGCACCACTCTAACGCCGTTCCCAACTGCCAGGGTACCCAACATGAAATGAGCCTTCAACTCCAGAAAGAAGGGCTGCTGCTGCCACCCCTTCCTCTCCTGAGTTGTGGTGCCCCAGTAACAAAGGATAAATTATGTTTCAACATTTTTTACCCTCTCTAACTTTTCTGTCCTTTGGGTAGGGTGTTTGCCTTGCACGCGGCCAAACCAAGTTTGATTCCTCCATCCCTCTCAGAGAGTCTGGCAAGCTACTGAGAGTATCCCACCCACATGGCAGAGCCTGGCAAGCTCCCCGTGGCGTATTCGATATGCCAAAAACAGTACCAACAAGTCTCACAATGGAGATGTTACTGGTGCCCGCTCGAGCAAATTGATGAACAACGGGACGACAGTGATACAATGCTATGATAGGTGAGGAAGTTGGGCAGGCCATGACAGTGCACTGTCGTTGCCTTATATAAAAATATACAAAAGATTCTATTATTTTATATATAGGGTTAAGTGAACCCAGCATTGATACTATCCTGGGACCTTCACTACTCAATTCTTGATCTATCATGGTAGAATGCTTTATTAAACTGTTATCATTTCTGTATACCTAACGATGATGAGCTAATTTATCTGATATGTTAGAAACTATTCAATTAGAATGTGTGAAACACTATAGTTTAGCTGTAAAAGATGAGGATTATTTTCCATAGAATTGAAACAGAACAAATATCAATGCCTTCCCTACAGCAGCACGACCAAGCATTCTTAAATATAATTTCTAAATTGTTGGCAACTTAATAGGTGGAAAACAATTACTTCCTTTAAAATTTTTTATGATATTTATTAAATTATAAGTTATAACATTTTCCCAAGTGAATGTTAATAGGTGATTTGAATATCTTTTTTCAATTTGGAATGGTAAAGTCACAGTTATTTTTAGTTTCTTTATAGCTGAGCTTTTATCACAGATTAAAACTTGCATTTCAATTTTAAAATTTTAATAGTTTACCATAAAGGACAATTTTGTGTATAATTTCAAATAAACATAATGTTAACAGTACAATAGTCTGTTAGCTATTGTGCAATCATTTCCTGAGCCTTTTCTGGGTGTTGAATGTTTAGACCACTTTTTTGTTACTTTTTTGTTATAAACACACACACACACACACACACACACACACACACACACACACACCAGCAATGCCAATAATATCCTTGGCATGAAACCTTGTCTATACTTAAGCTATATATGTAAAGATAACCAAAATTGGAAATGTTGATGCAAAAATGTGAGCTAAAATGGTGTTAGACATACTTCCAAAAGACTTGTGTTAATTTGCGCTTCTCTATTTAATATATATGTATATATATATGTGTGTGTGTGTGTGTGTGTGTGTGTGTGTGTATCACTGTAGCACTGTCCTCCCATTGTTCATCGATTTGCTCAAGCAGGCACCAGTAGTGTCTCCATTGTGAGACTTGTCACTGTTTTTGGCATATCGAATATGCCACAGGGAGCTTGCCAGACTCTGCCGTGTGGGCGGGATACACTCAGTAGCTTGCTGGGCTCTCCAAGAGAGACGGAGGAATCGAACCTGGGTCAGCCGCATGCAAGGCAAACATCCTATGCGCTGTGCTATCTCTCCAGTCCTAATATAATCCTAATGCCTAAGAAAATCCACTAGTCTAAGAAATCTGTAAAGGAGGCCTGAGCATCTCTATTCTGCGTGGCCACTGAGTGATTTTTATCTTCCCACCACATCTTTGCTGGGTATGGTACCTGTGCTCTGTTCACACTGACCCTGTATGTAATCGGGTGGAGTCTGGAAAGGTGAAACCCTAAAAACCATGCTCTTCCATGATGCGTTGTTTCTCAGCACCTGCTCCAACAGGAATGTGTCCTAAGTAAGGGACACATTTTCCAAGTGGCTTTGGTGACTTGAGGTAGGTTGTAGAATCTGTATCACCAGACCCCAGACCAGCTCATCCAAACTGCAGGTTGGAAGCACAAAGAGCCTTCCTTCCAAATATTCATAAATCTATACTTGGTGTTTTCTGCCACATCCCCTGCAGTCACCTCCACATGTCAAGAAACAGAAGAGAAGGGGAAACTTCAGCCTCATGTATCATGGCAGGGTGCCCTTGGATGGCCCTGGAGGCTGGGTCAGGGAAACAAGCTTCTCCCAAGAGAGAATACCCTGCTGGATGCTCACCCCACTTTCTGCAGATTGGAGAAACATTTCCTACAAAATGTTCTTGAGAAAATCTTCAGATGAAAGAGCAGCATGGCTGAGCACTGTGCACAACTTAATTGAAAGGGTATTTCTGGAAGAGCACACCATATGCTCTGCATTTGCATCCAGCCTATAAATATCCCCATAACAACTTGAGTCCATAAATACTGCATTCAAAGTGTTTTGCTGGAGACATTTTTCACTACTCACAGTCATCTGTTTACCAGGGTGATAATTAATGGTCCTTCTCGACGCACAAAGCTCTCTCCACAATCAGGGTCATATCAGGGGAGGAGCCGTTATCCATAGGTCCAGGTACAGCCGGGCAGCCCGGTTCTGATCTCTGTCCACTACACATGCTGGCCACACCAAGGATGAAAGTGACAGATGGCACTTCTTCAGCAAAGGCCTGGGTAGAAAGATGTGCTTCTTTAACTAAACTCTAAGTAGACGGCAATAAAGGAGGAGCCCTGTGTGTTGGCGGAGCTCACCTCCCAGAGTCCTCCCGTGTGCCAGCGACATCTCATCTTCACTCCACACCCTCTGGCATTATTTCTAATTCGCCAATGCGAAATGGCGAGGGCTAGCAATTTCACCCTGTGATCAAGCCAGAATTATAACTTGGAGTTTTCTAACACAAAACCACAGTCTCACAGGGGCCAGAGATCTAACAATCTCACAAACCCCAGGGTTGCCTTTCACTAGCCAAAGGATCAGAAATGCCCAGCATTTGCCTTCTCAGTGTGAAACAACTGCTTCGACTAAGTGATTTCACACACACACACACACACACACACACACACACACAATTATTCCCTTCTCCTAAAAGGTATTTAGAGATGTTAGCGCCTCCATCTTCCAAACCAGGAGGATGGTGCCAGAGAGCAGCCACGAGAGTGCAGTGACTTACCCAAGGCACGCAGCGAAAACAGACGGGTTTCCCAATTTCTCTTTCCACACACTTAGCACATGGATGTTACTCAGAAAGAGTCAAGAAAGGAAGAAGTGACCCGCCAAAAGTGCTTCCAAAGACACCTTCCATCCCCCACGACGTTGTTGTGTGAATGTGGGTTCAGTTGGAGGCGAGGCGCTGAGACAAGGAATGTGAGAGAAATTTATGTCATGGAGATGCTGAATCTCAGCTAGGGGATGAGAATTCCAACTTTTCCCACCTTTCCCATATCTCCTAAGTAGGAAGCAGGAGGAATATTGTCCCCAGTTCATAGGAGCAAGGGCTTGAAGAATATAGATAGTAAATATGGAATCCAATGATGGTAATGATGGTAAGAGTATAGAACAAAAGTTAACGTGTACCAAAGCAGTATGTGAACTCTCTCCAGACACAAACTTACCCTAAAAGAAACAATTAACCTGAATAACCTTGTAGCCTAAAAAAAAAAGTACAAGCCCCAGATGCGTTCACTGTTTTATACCAACATTTATTGAATATTTAATGGACATTTGTGAATTTTACACAATTTATTCCATATAACAAAAGAAAACACCTTCTCTGTCATCTATGAGGCCAGAACTACTCATATCACAAAATTGGACATTATGAGAAAAAATAAAAACCTACAAACCAACAACTCACATTCATTTGGAAATAAATTTAAATATAATTAGTAAAATAGTAGCAAATCAAATCCAACAATGTATAAGATTATATATCAGAACCAAAATATTGGTTGCAGGTATGGAAAGGCCAATTCACAAACCAATAGCATGTCAACTATGCAAAGAAATAAAATTCTATGAACAATTCAAAAGATACATCAATAAACAATCTTTATTATGATGAGGGGGAATAATATGGAAAACTAAAGATAAAGGTGACTTTCTCAGCATTATAAAGAATACCCACATAAAAATAGAAAAAGTGAACACAGAGTAATGGTGAGAGAGTAGAAGGCTTTTCCCTAAGACCTAGAACAGAGGAATCACAGCAGAATGGCAAATAACTGGAAATACTTGAGTCTCCTTCTCCCCACATTTCCAACTAAATGATCAATGAAGTGAAATATAGGCCCTAAAAAGAACCATATGGCTGAAGAGCAGTGCCCCACAGAGAGAGGCAGCAGGGTCCCTGTGAGAAATAGGAATCACGTCAGGGACACCAAAAGATGGATCATGAAGCTCAGAACAGGGGTCAGCATGAAATAAGGAGACTTGCCTTCTGAATTCAGGGCACCTGGGGGAGAGGCTCTATCACCAATGGATGGGGCAACAGATAGACCTGCCAGCAGCACCAAATGCCAGGCAATGGGCAAGCCACTGGTATACCTTCATTCAGCTGGAAGATATCCTCATTACTGGGCATGTCTGAAACCTTCAGGCACTTCCAGTGGCTGAAGGTACAGCCCTGATAATTTTACCTGTGACCCCGGAAGCTGAAGTTGGATGGGGTCAGGGCATGAATGTGGAGTTTGTTGAGAACTGAGGGCACCCTTCAGAGTCTAGCCTTGGTAACTGTCCCCTCCACTCCTGAAGTCATCACTGAGATTGAGTTCATTTGAGGGTCTTCTGCTTCTAGTCAGAGCCTACCTCAGGGTTTGCCAAAATTTCCTGCTTTTCTTAATCACCTACAGAGCTTTTACAATCCGAGGTCTTTTTAGTATTCCCAATAACACAGCTGAGGACCAGACCACAGCCAAGACCAGCGCATGAGAAGTCTGTGAGTGTAGGGCCTCACAGGATTTTTAAGTCTGTTCAGGTGACTCTAATGTACAGTCAACCTTGAGAACCACGACCCAGGTCAACTGAACTGAATGACTTGAGAAGAGACCTTCACTGTGTCTGCCTTTCTCTATAGTGTTATTGTGACAGACTAAAACAGTAGCCCGACTGAGGCCCAAATCTGGAATACCTAGATGGCTCTCTTCAGACAAAGGTGAGCAGCAGTTAAACCACAGATCGAAACTGGAATCACAGTGAAGGTAAAGATCAGGCTGCACCAGTAGAAATGACATCTGTACCTATATATTCATTGCAGCACTGTTCACAATAGCCAAAATATGGAAACAACCTGAGTGCCCTACAACAGATGACTGGTTCAAGAAACTTTGGTACATCTACACCATGGAATACTATGCAGCTGTTAGGGGAGATGAAGTCATGAAATTCTCTTACAAATGGATAGACATGGAGAGTATCATGCTAAGTGAAATGAGTCAGAAAGAGAGGGACAGGCATAGAAGGACTGCACACATTTATGGAGTATAGAAAGTATAGAATAGCATCACATGAGGCTGATACCCAAGGACAGTAGATACAAGGGCCAGGGGGATTGCCCCATAGCTGGAAGCCTGCTTCATGAGTGGAGGGGAGAAGGCAGATGGAATAGGGAAGGGATCACTAAGAAAATGATGGCTGGAGGAATCAGTCGGGATGGGAGATGTGTGATGAAGGTGAATAATAGACCAAACATGATGACCTCTCAGTGTCTGTGTTGCAAGCCTTAATGCCCCAAAGTAGAGAGAGAGAGTATGGGGAATATTGCCTGCCATGGAGGCAGGAGGAGGGTGGGAAAGTGGGGGGTATACCCGGGATATTGGTGGTGGGGAATGTGCACTGGTGGAGGGATGGGTGTTTGATCATTGTTTGATTGTAACCCAAACATGAAAGCTTGTAACTATCTCACGGTGATTCAATAAAATTTAAAAAATTTTTTAAAAAAAGATCAGGCTGCACATCTGGTCTACAAAAGGAAGTCACAGATCTTGCCTGTTTGACTCAAGACTCTTGCCATCCATGGAAGGTACACTCTGTTGTTCCCCAACAGACCCTGCTCCACTCTGTCTGCCCCTGCTGCCGGGTTGGCACTTGGCTTCCAACCAACTATTTAGTAAACAGCTGCAGGAGGTCATCAATGAGCCAACAGACACCACAGAATCCTGGGTAAACAGGCTTAGATTACATCCTGCAGCCCACAAATGTGACATAAGGCCTCCACAGCAAGCCAAGAAAGGCAGTTTCTCAATAAAGATTAGTTCATATGCAGTCTTAAACAAAAAGAGAAGTAAAAGGGACTGGCCAAAAACAAGAGAGCAAAACAAAAACCCAAAAGAAAGTTAGAAATGCAGCCCATAACCTGCCCCTGGCGCCATCTTGCTGCACTCAGCAGTGACGAATCCTGGCCGGTGGGCACCACCACAACAGAGAATGCTCCAGACCCCAAACCGAGCCGATATCACCGGGGTGCCCCAGACGGAGCAGGTGCAGTCTCCCCGCCTTCTCCAGACAGAATCCCGGCGACCAAGAGCTTCTACAAGCACGGCTACAAGCATGGCTCTGGATGCAGTGACCTTCTCTGATGTGTCCGTGAATTTCACCCCAGAAGAGTGGGTATGCCTGGATGCCCCTTAGTGAATACTCTACAGGGACGTGATGCTGGAGACTTACCAGCACCTGCGGGCCGTCGGGGATTCCAGGGTGAAGCCTGTGGTGGTCTCCTGGCTGGAAGGAGGAACCCTGAGGCCGGGGAGGAGAGGCGTGTGTGCAGAATTCCAACCACAGCTTCAGGATGTGGCACTGACACAGTTTGATTTGGGAAAGGGGTTGTCAAAAAAGGGTGAGCTGGGAAGCAGCCAGTCCCAGTGGAAAGTCTCTGATCCTGAGCACTGTGACAAATTCTCGGCTAAGCAGTCCTGCCTTCATCCTCAGGAGGCTGACACAGGTGGGTTGTGCTCTGAGGCTGATCGGAAGGAAGAGAGGGACCTCACTCCAAAAAACCCTCCCCTGGGAGAAGCTCCTGGAGCACAAACCCCGCGAGCAGGGCAGACCATGGACTGTGGGAGAGGAGCACTGTTCATAGTGAGTCCTTCACGCTTACAGGCCCACAAGCACATTCACTATGTACTGAACCCATTCAAGTGTAAGAATTGTGGGGAAGCCTTCCCATGTTCTCGGCACCCTGATGTTCCTTTGGAAACCCACAGTGGACAAAAATTCCAGGAATGTCAGCAGCGAGGACGAACATTGAGTCCTGAGTTACCCTGTTGTGACCATATTCATGCAGATGCAGGAGAAAAGCCACATGCATGTGAGGAAGGTGGGAAGTCTTCCGCTGATCCTCATGCTTTATTATACGTAGGAGAATTCACACTGGAGAGAAACCTTATGTTTGTAAGGAATGTGGGAAGGTCTTCTCTCGACCTAAGTACCTTTCTAAACACAGGAAAATTCATAGTAAAGAGACAACTCATAAATGTCAGACATGTGGAAAAGCCTTCACTGTGTGTACATGCCTTACTAAACATATGAAAATTCATAGTGGAGAAAAGCCTTATATATGTAAGGAATGTGGGTAATCCTTTATTTATTACTCACACCTTACTAGACTTAAAAGTAAGCTCCCAGAAGAGAGAGATGCAGAGAGTCTCTTGCCCGCACACCTGGCTGTCTTCCCCGGGGCCCCTCTGAGGGGATGGGCTCCAGCTTCCCTCCCCACCCCGAGCAGAGCTCCTGGCAGCCGAAGACCACCGGAACCTAGCCACAGCCATGCTCGAGGCCCCTGTCTACACGTTCGGACAGGCCTCATGCATGAAGGTACCAGCAGGGGAACCCAGGTGTGTGTAATTCCATCAACAGTCAGCACCCAGAGACTTAAAAGCAAGCTCCCAGAAGCGATATCTTGTAGCCTACTTCTCCCTCTGGGAGAAACTGGCAAGCTTCTGAGAGTTTCCTGTCCACATGGGACAGCCTTGCAAGCTTCCCATGGTGTATTCATATGCAAAATCCTGTAACAAGCTGGATCTCATTCCCCCGACCCTGAAAGAGCCTCTAGTGTGACATCATTGGGAGGGCCGAGTTGAGAGAGACTTCTAAGATCTCAGGGAAAGGACGAATGGAGAGGTTTACTGAGCCCGCTCGAGAAATCGACGATTAACGGGGATTTCGTGATTCGTGATTCGTGACCTTACTAGTCATATAAGAATTCATACTGGAGAGAAACCTTGTATTTGTAAGGAATGTGGGAAGGCTTTCTCTCAATCTGGGCCACTTACTATCACTGTATCACTGTAGCACTGTCATCCCATTGCTCACCAGATTTGCTCGAGTGGGCACCGGTAATGTCTCCATTGTGAGACTTGTAAGTGAAACCTCATAAATATGAAAATTCATAGTGGAGAGAAGCCTTACCTATGTAAGGAATGTGAAAAATCCTTTATTTATCTTCAGACCTTACTAGTCATACAGGAATTAATACTGGAGAGAAGCCTTATGTTTGTAAGGAATGTGGGAAGGCCTTCTTTCAATCAGGGGACCTTTCTAAGCACAGGAAAATTCATGGTAAAGAGAAGCCTCATCAATGTCCAACATGTGGGAAGGCCTTCACTCTGCCCCAAAGTACATGTGAAAATTCATAGTGGAGAGAAATCTCATCAGTGTTGGACATGGGGAAGGCCTTCACTGTGTGGCCTTACCTTACTGCACATATGAAAATTCATTATAAAGAGAAACCTCGGGGCTTGAGCAATAGCACAGCAGGTAGGGTGTTTACCTTGCACACAGCCAACCCATTTCAATTCTTAGCATCCAATATGTCCCCTGATCACCACCAAGGGTAATTCCTGAGTGTAGAGCAAGGAGTAACCCCTGTGCATTGCCAGATGTGACCCAAAATGCAAGAGAGAGAGAGATAGAGAGAAACCTTCTCAGTGTCAGACATGTGGGAAGGCCCTCACTCTGAGTCATTGTCTTACCGTGCATATGAGAATTCATACTGGAGAGAGACCTTCCCACACTTCATGTATATAAGAAATGTGGGAAGGCTTTTATTACATATTCAAATCTTTCTGTACATAGGAGAATTCATACTGGAGAGAAACTATATATATCTAAAGGAATGTGGGAAGGCCTTCACTAAGCTATCAGGCCTTGCAAAGGCATATAAAAATGCACACAGGAGAGGAGCCTTATACATGTAAGGAATGTGGGAAGGGTTTCATGTTTCCATCAAGCCTTAGTATACATAGGAAAATTCATACTAGATGACTTCACCTAATAACAATCCCAAAAGTCAAAACAGGCCTCCTGAGTATAGCAATTTTTCTTTGAACAATGGGATCAGGGGTGCTACAAAAGTACAGCAAAGAAGGACATAATCCTTCCTGCATGGTACAACCTTCCCTTGACATCAGTTCTACAGGGGAAAGGTACCTGCTGATTATCACCTGGGCCACGGCTATGCCAGTGTACTGGTGCTTGGGTATGGTAACTTGTAAATAATGGATCTTGGTGATGAAGCAGGAGGAAGATGACTAAATAAACAGGTACCAAAAAAAAAAGAACTGCAGTAGAACTGCATTTAGTTAGTGGAATGCAAGCAAAAATAACATCAAATGAAAGTAGGAATATGGACTTGTGGAAAGAGCAAATGCTTTGCATGCATAAGAACATGGGTTGAATCCCCAGAACCCACACACAACTGCAATAATAATAATAACAGCAAATATAAAATAACTTATAAATGTTGAAATAGTGTAAGAGCCCTAATAGATAACATCAAGAGGAACAATTCCTAACAGCCATGATCCAAAGACTCATAAATCTCAGAAGAGAGCAACAAGCTGAAGAGATGCCTCTGTGCCCTTTGGGGGTACCTTTGGGTACCACCCAATTAAAAAATTAATTTCAGGTGTATCACCCTGTTTAAGATTTTAGAATTCCTGGAGCATCTCCTACACTACACCCATGATGTACCAAAAGCAGCACACCATATTTGATGGGGTGTGAAGTAGAAGGCAACAATTGTCTAGTATCCCTGAGTGTAGCCCTCCAAACCCCAAATATTGCCAGCACTGCCTGTCCCACACAGCACTGCATTCTGCATCCTTGGGCCCTTGCACTGAGTTGCTGGCTCAAGGTCACAATTGCTGTCATGGACCCTAGAGTCTCCTGAGTAGTTCTTGGGAGTCTTCACATTACACCTACACACACACTGACACACAATGAAGCTGTCTAACTTCTCTAAGGGTCAGCTTCTTAATCAATTGAGAAACGATGAATAAGGGTAACTGTAATGATGGTATGAAAGAGCGAACGTATAGGCACCCAACACGTTGTAGACACAGTTGTTACCAGCCATGGACTCCTGCCGCCTGCTGAGACCCAAGGCCTGGACACAGGCCCATACTATGCAAGGACAAAGGAGAGACTTCCAGGCTACATATGAGCGGTCCGTGGACTCTGGGATCTCGGGGGAGAGACATCTATACTATTCTCTCTTTTCAGAGGATCAGGTGAGCATAGTTTTGAATATGAGATATTTGGAAAGGGGGGGTATTCTTTTTTAAAAAATTTTTATTGACTTACCATGTGAAAAGTTACAAAGCTTTCAGGCTTAAGTCTCAGTCATACAATGCTCAAACACCCATCCCTTCGCCAGTGCACGTGTTCCACTACCAAGAACCCCAGTATACCTCCCCTCCCTCCCCCCACCCTGCCTGTGTGGCAGATGATTTTCACTTTACTTTCTCTTTACTTTGATTATATTCAATATTTCAACAAAAATCTCACTATTATTATTTGGAATTTCCCCCCAACAATCTGACCTGCCGAGAAGGCATCATTTGATGATTTGTTTTCCACTGCTGAGAATGAAGAGCATATGAGGTCGCGCGGCCACGACAGAGTTCACACGGTTTTGGATTTCTGGTATTTTAGTAATTAAGTCCAGAGAAATTTCTGCCAGAAGTCACATCATTGCAAGCTCGTACCTCTGTTTAGTGGGCCTTTATAAGATGGCTGTTGCCATGCCGCCGGGGAAAGGAAAGGCCAAGAGAGAAAAACCTTTCCCTACCCAGGGCAGCATGGGGCTGTAGCTTAGTTCACAGTCTAGAGGCATTTCTGCAAGAAGCCACTGGGTGCCGAAAGTAGTTAGTGGGCCTATGGGATTATGGGCGTTCAGGAACGGAGGAACTGTTGTGTGCGTGTGGCTGCTTGGGGTCACATCTGGGTGGAAAGCAGTGCCAGTATTTCCCTGGAAAGGGGGAGTATTCTTAAAGATGGATAAGCTACTTTGTTTACCAGGGCATGGGAGGATCACGATCACGAAATCCCGTTAATCATCGATTTCTCGAGCAGGCTTAGTAATCTCTCCATTCGTCCTTTCCCTGAGATCTTAGAAGTCTCTCTTGACTCAGCCCTCCCAATGATGTCACACTGGAGGCTCTTTCAGGATCAGGAGAATGGGATCCAGCTTGTTATTGGATAGAGCATATGAATACACCATAGGAAGCTTGCAAGGCTGTCCCATGTGGGCAGGAAACTCTCAGAAGCTTGTCAGTTTCTCCCACAGGGAGAAGTAGGCTACAAGATATCTTCTGGGAGATCGCTTTTAAGTCTCTGGATGTTGGCCGTTGATGGGATTACACACACCTGGGTTCCCCTGCCGGTACCTTCATGCGTGAGGCCTGTCTGAACGTGTGGACAGGAGCCTCAAGCATGGCTGTGGCTAGGTTCCAGTGATCTTCGGCCGCCGGGAACTCTGCTCGGGGTGGGGAGGGAAGCTGGAGCCCATCCCCTCTGAGGGGCCCCGGGGAAGACAGCAGGCGTGCGGGCAAGAGACTCTCTGGGGGGAATAATGGGGGGATAATTGGCCTATTATAGTTCCAAATTTGTAGCAGCCATGATTCTCAGGAAAAACAATGAATAGGGGAGGATATAGTTTATTTTAGAAAAATTGGCTGTGAGATTATGGAAGGTACAAAGTACAAAATGTGTTGACAGACGCGGAAGACAGCCATGCGGAGACCCAAGAAGAGCCCACATGGCAGCACAGGTGCAAAGGACACCTGTTAGGAGAATTCCTTCTGATTGGAACAAAGTTTGTCTTTGTACACTTGAAACCTTCAGCTGATTACGCACAAGGAGTGAACAGCTCACTCAAAGACCACCAACTTCAATGTTAAATCTCATTTTTTAAAGGTTTCAGAACATGTTTAATTATATGCCTAGTCCTGGGACCCAGTTAAAATGGAACATCCCACACCTTAGGGGACAGCTCTCGGCTGTGTGCCAGAGGAACTGGGATGGGCTTCCAGACCTCAGGTTGGTAAATTCCAGAGAATTCCTGAGAATGCAGTTTAAAAGAGCTAGGTAGGAGTCTGAATTGATAGTAGAGATTTTACCATAGAGCTTCTAAAAGAGTGATTTAGAATTGAATGACGAGGTCCTGGGTCCCTAAGAATCATTTGCCAGGACAGGAACCTCTGGTTTTGTTTTGTTTTGTTTTGTTTTGTTTTTGCTTTTTGCGTCACACCCAGCGTTGCTCCGGGGTTACTCCTGGCTCTTCACTCAGGAATTACTCCTGGCGGTGCTTGGGGGACCATATGGGATGCTGGGGACTGAACCCAGGTCAGCTGCATGCAAGGCAAATGCCCTACCCGCTGTGCTATCACTCCGGCCCCGGCCCCAAGAAACCCTCTGGTTTCTGATGTCATCACAACTGACTTCTGCCTACCCTGGGAGACAGATCCGAACAAATCTGCTGCCATCCCTGGAGTCTGCCTTGCAAACTTTAAGAAGCAACAATTTTAATAATACCAAAATGTTCTCAGACAGCAGCAAGAGTGAGGAATATGTAACAGGAGACAGAGACAGTGAAGATACTTGGGGGTCCTAGGCAGAGGCTGAAACTGGCTGCTCACAGACCCCTTGCTCCAGGCTATGTCACAGAAAAGTGATGAACGAATATTAACACACCCAGAGGATCTGAAACATTCTCAAATGGCCACATCTGAGCCCGTTCTGTCATACCTATGAGTCCTAGAAGCAGCAGCAGTGTTAACAGCCTACCTGTGCCCACACACATAGAGGGATGCCTTCAAGGAGAGGAGATTCAAAGGCCGTGGTCCATACATCTTCCCTTTACAGATCATCCTGAGAGCCTTTGTCAGACGAAGGGATTCCTCTGAAGTTATGAACGGTGCTTTGCTTTTATCAGTTATGTCTGTTATACACCAACCTCGTTTAGCTATCTGAAAACATTAGAATTTACCGCATATGCAACTCATTATAGAAACTGAGGCCAGATCTCCAAGGAGGGGCTGACTCACTCAGAGAACTGTGGTGACGCTCTCCTGACACTCCCAGGCTCCCAGCCTGGCCACACAGCTCGAATCACATATGTCCCAAGTCCTAAGAAACCTTAGGAAGGAAGGAGGGAGGGAGTAGAGGGAAGGAAGGAAGGAAGGAAGGAAGGAAGGAAGGAAGGAAGGAAGGAAGGAAGGAAGGAAGGAAGGAAGGAAGGAAGGAAGGAAGGAAGGAAGGAAGTGGAGGGAGGGAAGGAGGATAAAAGGAAGGGAGGGAGGAAGGAAGGGAGGAAGGGAGGGAGGGGGAGGAGGGAGGGAGTGAAGGTATGAAGGGGAGATGGAGGGATGGAAGGAAGGAGGGAGGGATGGAAGGTAGGAAGGGAGGGAGGAAGGGAGGAAGGAAGGAAGGAAGGAAGGAAGGAAGGAAGGAAGGAAGGAAGGAAGGAAGGAAGGAAGGAAGGAAGGAAGGAAGGAAGGAAGGAAGGAAGGAAGGAAGGAAGGAAGTGGGTGGAGGGAGGGAAGGAGGGTAAAAGGAAGGGAGGGAGGAAGGAAGGGAGGAAGGGAGGGAGGGGGATGAGGGAGGGAGTGAAGGTATGAAGGGGAGATGGAGGGATGGAAGGAAGGAGGGAGGGATGGAAGGAAGGAGGGGTGGCAGGAGGATGAAAGGAGGGAGGGAGGGAGCAATGGAGGGAGAGAAGGAAAGTGGGAGGGAGACAGGGTGGGACAAAGGAAGGAGGGAGGAGGGACGAAGTCTGGATTATTTTCCTGGCAGCCTTTCCTGCCTCTATTGTCTCCAGCGCTGCAGTTCCCTGCAGAACGCCTCTCACACACGCTTGCAAGCAAAGCTCACACAGTGGCAGAGACCAGCATTTTGGAGCTGGTCCCCCCTGAGTCCCACTGGACAAGTCACTGTGTGGCCAGCTGAGTCCCTGGAATCAGTTCCCCCACCTGAAACATGAGAAAATGGCGAAGGAGACCGTTGGCCCCCTAGAAAGGACCATGCAGGTGTCAGGCACCTGCACAATGTCCCCAGCGTGTGGTGTGGCTGGCACCGGTCTGGAGCCCCCCAGCTCAGCCTGGGTCCGAGCGCCTAGTGAGTTCAGAGAACCTACTAGGCGGCGAGTCGTTTCGACAGTCCCGGGGGCTGGGGTAGCCAGGGGGCAGGAATCTCCCAGACCAAGCAGCTGGAGAACTCCCCCGCGCCCCCTCACCCTCAGCACCGGGTACAGAAGCAGCAGCCCAGAGACGCGCATGGGATTTCTCCAACACAAAAGCAAACACTGCCCTGGGACCACGGCAGATGTGGGGCGTGACAGCTGGCGCGTGGGAAGGAGAGCTGGGCTGATTTATTAGCTCCGGCCCTCCGAGGCAGCAGCGGCAGCTGGACGCCAGCAGGACTGCGGGGCCTGCTCTCTCTGAGGGTCAGGATGGGGGCGTCTGCCATCTGACGTCTGGGAGCCCCACCAGCTCTGGCTCAGAGCTGTTTCTGGCTGACCCTGTCTGCTGGGACTGTTGGGGCCACACCCGGCAGTGCTCAGGGGCTAAGTCCTGGCAGGACTTTGGGGGCTTTAGGTTCTGCCAGGGATTGAACCTGGGTCAGCCCCATACAAAGAAGCACCTTGACCCACTGTACTCTCTCGCGCCCCTGCCCTGATTTCTTTTTAGAAATGATTCTTATTATAAAAACAATATTGCATGCATCGCTCGGAAGAACAGAAAGTCCAGCAAACTTTGGGGTTAGGTAAGCCATTTGACTGTGTTGAAACTACCCCTCAGAAAAGCATTGTTTCTGCTCCTGTACCAACTCCAATTTTTAAAAAATTATTTTTTGTTTTTAAATGATATATAGTCATTCCACTGTCAGGAAACGCTGTGGAAGCAAATGTTGTTATTGGCTTGTATCCTCGTGTACATAAGACATTAAACTTTTTTTAGAATTTAAAAAATAAAAATAAAATAAAATAAAAATGATTTAAAAAAATTTTGGGTGGGGGGAGGAGGTAAATGCCAGCTGTGCTCAGAATTTATTCCTGGCTCTGTGCTCAGGAATCATTCCTGTCCAGGGGTCATGCCCTGCCTGCTGTGCTCTCTCTCCAGCTCCGCCCCTGATATTCCAGGCAGGAATCCTGCCTCCCCAGGGCACTTGCTCCAAGTTCCCTCCTCACAGTCTTGCTCAAGTACCCTCCCCCTCCACCCACCTACACACACCCACACACACACACCCCTACAGCCCCCCCCCCCCCCCCCCCCCACACACACACACACCTCTCTTGAGTGCTGGTCAGCCGGCAATGTGCAGGGCTTTGGAAGGAGTTGGGGCAGGGGGCCTGGGGGCGCTAGGGGGCGCTCTCCTCTGCAAAGAGGAAGCGTTGGTCAAGTGTCTGGACTGGGAACTAACCTGCACAGAGTGAGACTAGAGATTCCTTGGTGCTCGCTATAGAACCACAAGCACCCGACACTGTGCCAACGGCCTGGGCACGGGGACCATTCTACCCCGGAGGGTCCCCACAGCAAGGCTGCAAGACCAGTGTCCAAAGCTCCACTGCACAGAGGCGCAGTGAGACCAGAGGCACCGGGTTCGTGTCCCGGGGCACGGAGCTGGAAAGGGAGTGCAGAGTCCTCTTCCTCACTTTCTCCTCCACGCCACACCTGCTAATCCTGGTCCCACATCTTGACCAGCTGCCTCTGGCCTGGAGCTGGTTCTTCTTCCCAGCAGCACCTCGCAGATCACAGACGCCACAACAGATGTAAAAAAGTGTGATTTGTCCTCAAGGTGGGTCGGGCGGCAAAGACACGGCTCTTTGGAAGCCAGGTAGGGAGGCCATAGTATGAGTGATGGATTCCTGTGACCGCTGGGGTCCCCAGGAAGGCCCCTGGCCAGCGATGGCCTCTGACCTGGCAAGTTTCTCCCCAGTGAAAGTTGGAGCTGGACTCCAGGATCTCCCTGGCTGTGTAGCAGTGCTCAGCCTAGAGCTATCTGCACCTAGACATCCAGTCCCACCCCGCCTCACTTACTCCCCCAGAGGAGCAGGTGGTTGCTGACTGCCGTTGCTGGGGGTGTGGGAGAATTCTCTGCTCCAAACTCTTGAAGGTGGTGGAGTCAGGGTTACTGCAAAGGAGCTACACCTTGGGTTATTTTCAGTGCACAGAAGGCCAGCTCCACACGGACAGGAAGTGGTTACCACATTCTAGCTGCTGCTTGGGACTCCTTCTGACCACTTGCCTTTTTCCTCTCCTTCCTCTCTTTCCTTCCTTTGGCACGGCAAGCTCTCTTTATATAGTCACTAAACTTTTCTAATTACAGCAAACGGGAGAAAAACCACATCCCACAGCTGGAGACACATTTTGTTCATAATTAATTAGAACTAATTGATTAGCTACCTTTCCTAATGTGCGGTTTTACGGTCAGATTGAAATATAACCCCAATGCACCTTTGCTGGCTCTCCAAGGCCGGGAGAGATACTAGATATTGCCAACAGAAAAACCACCGACCGGGGCATCCACACTGCCTCAGAACAGCCAGGCCTGCGAGGAAAAGCCTTCTCTGGGCACCCACCTGGCCTGCCCCCTTGGTGGGCAAGTAACTGCCCTGCCTGTAGAACTCCCAGTTTGCCTCCATCCACCACTAATCTGCCTCAGGCTCCCCGAGGTTCCCATTACTGTGGATTAAGGACCATTGGTGGTGGAAAATGGGCACTGGTGGAGGGATGTCCTCTCAAGACTGAACAGAAAGCTGCTTTCACACTCACCCATAGATGGTCTTCACTGGCCATTGGTTAAGACCCGCTTCTTACTGGCGATGGCTAAGAAGTCATTCCCCAGCATAACTGAAGCCCAGCCTCTATTCCCCCTCTACTCCCCTTTTTCTCCTTTCTTCATTCATGTTTTTTCTCTCTCTGTCCTTCTCCTCTCTAAACTCTGAGTTCAAGGGCATCCCTCCCTTTTACCACAATACATTTCCTTATCTAGTTAGTCTATATGCCACAGGGAGGTGAGATCATTCTGTGCTTGTCTGTCTTCTTCTGGCTTATTTCACTCAAGAGAATGCCTTCCCGTTCCAACCAGGTTGCAGCAATTTGCATGATTTCATTCCTTACAGCTGCATAGTATACATACCACTGTGTGTACGTAACATGTCTTCAGAATCCATGGCTGTTCAAATATTATATGCTTAGAACTCAACTATCATACCTTTGTAAATTATGGTTAATTAAATTTTTAAGTTTTTTTTTAATTTTTTTCTTTTATTTGGGTCACACCCAGCGATGCTCAGGGGTTACTCCTGGTTTTGCACTCAGGAATTACTCCTGGCAGTGCTTGGGGGACCATATGGGATGCCGGGGATCGAACCCGGGTCGGCCACATGCAAGGCAAACGCCCTACCCGCTGTGCTATCGCTCCGGCCCCTTTTAAAAAAATTTTTACCAGTGAATCACCGTGAGGTAGAGTTATAAACTTATGAACTTTCATGTTTGCATTTGGTTTACATCCCTCCACCAGTGCCCATTCTCCTCCACCAATGATCCCAGTATCCCTCCCACCACCCCCACCCCAACCCCCACCACCCCACCCTGCCTCTGTGACAGGACATTCCCTTTTGTTCTCTCTCCTTTTGGGTGTTGTAGTTTGCAATAGAGGTATTGAGTGGCCTTCATGTTCAGTCTATAGTCTACTTTCGGCATGCAACTTTCAACCCGAGTGGGTCCTCCCAACACCCTCTACTAGGTGTTCCCTTCTCCATCTCAGCTGCCTAAATTAAAGTCACCCTCCACTGCTTCCTAGAGAACCTCTTAGGTGACCCCTTAGGGAGCCCCTTTGTCAAAGTGTGAAGACCTAAAGGCAAACAGACTGGCGGCCTGGTCAGATCAGGGACGTGCAATAAGTCCCTTCTTGGGATTCTAGGGATTTGGATTGAGTCATCGGCACCACCCCCAGTCACTTCAGGTAGGTGAGCACCCCACAGTCAGGAGTGCTGCAACCACAGGCTCCCAGGAAGCGGCCCTCTCCGCACCAGAGCTTTGGATCCCTACTTGACAGCAAAATAAATGTGAATAAAAGATTGGCGTCTTTTAATTTGAATTAAGTGTTTAATTCAAATCAAACACTCTTGGAATTGAATTATGTGGCAGCCAATACATAGGATAAATGAGGAATTTTGCAAAACTTAGTTCATGGAGGTCATTAAGACTGTGCTGTACTCTCTGTGTTCATTTTAGTTTTATTTCAACCCCAATGTCCATTGTAATATTATTAATGTTTAAAAAATTTTAAATACATATTTAGATAGATTTATAGCATTGTTTATTTAGCCAAATATACTAAAACATACACAGGATAGAAATGGGAATATGTAACCTGTTCATGACTGTGAGTCCTTGAAAAATAAAATTTGAATTTTCTATATTCATGACTACATTAAATGCTTTTCTGAGAAACCATCTTTTTTTTTTTTTTTTTTGCTTTTTGGGTCACACCGGCAATGCCCAGGGGTTACTCCTGGCTCTGCACTCAGGAATTACTCCTAGAGGTGCCTCGGGGGACCATATGGGATGCTGGGAATTGAACCCAGGTTGACCACGTGCAAGGCAAACGCCCTACCCACTGTGCTATGACTCCAGCCCCAACCATCACATCTTTAAAAAAAAATAAAATAAATAAATCTAGGGCACAAAGGATTGCTCAGTGAGTGCACACTCTGCATGCTATCCTTCCAGGGTCAATCTGACACTGAGTGACAGACCCTCAAACACAGCCCTGGGTAGCCCTTCAGCCTCTCACATGTGGCCCCCTAACCAAGAACAAACAAAGAAAAAAATTAAATCCACTCCTGAGTGACACGCGGTGTCCTGTACATCTGTTTTCTGTAAGATTGGCTTTCGGGGGGGGGGGGGCAGAGCCCTTCGTGTGAGGGTGGCTGTTGCCTGAGGCTGGCACGCAGAGCCTGGCGGGGCTCCAGCTCCGAGCTCCCCCGTGGCTCAGGTTACAGCCGGCAGCTGGGGGTTCCCTCACACCACAGCCTGCCAGGCTGGAAGAACAGGAAGTGCCTTCTGGGTCACAGAATCAGCCTGCGACCAGAAGCTTCCAGAAGCTCCCCAGCTGAAGCCGGTTCCCTCCCTAATGCCCTCCAGCCCCTGCTCCCTCTTCGGAAGCTCCCCTCGCCCATCTGGCAGAGGTGCTCTGCTCTCCCCAATGCTGCCAGGCTCTCCCTGTCTCTGTGCTGCTCCTCCAATGGTCTCCCTGATCCCGCCAGATCTTCCCTTGACCCTTGCTTGCCCATTCTTGATTATTAATTATGCTTATATCACGCCTTCTCTTCTCTCATGCGAGCCTCACGCAGGAAGGGACTGGCAGAAGAACCCAGGTGTGCGGGACCTGGGGTTGAGATCTCCACGCCTGCTCGGATTGGGACTGGGCCTTCTCCACCCAGACTCCCCATTTTCCAGTAGCTTGGCAGCCACACCCACAAACTGCCCCCGGTGCCATGTAAGCCCACCAACGGCCAACATCCAGAGACTATAAGACCAACCTCCTGGAAGCACTCAACTGCTTTGCATCTAATAGCCTTGTTCTCCCCTTTGGAGAACCTGACAAGCTACCAAGAGTCGATTTCCCACAAGGGAGAGCCTGGCAAGCTCCCCATGGCATATTCATATCCCAAATACAGTAAAAGGTATATATGTACCTCTCGGAGAGCCCGGCAAGCTACCGAGAGTATCCCACCCACACGGCAGAGCCTGGCAAGCTACCCAGGGCATATTTGATATGCCAAAACAGTAACGATAGGTCTCATTCCCCTGACCCTGAAAGAGCGTCCAATCATTGGGAAAGACGAGTAAGGAGAGGCTGCTAAAATCTCAGGGCTGAGTGTAATAGAGATGTTATCGGTGCCCGTTAGAGTAAATCAACGAACAATGGGATGACAGTGATACACCCCTTCTCTACTTTCAAAACACTCAATAAAAAAAAACTCCTGATGTGTGAGCTGTGAATTTCACTCCAACCTCAATTAACGCAGTGAGGGAGAAATCCCAGTTGTTCTACTCAGGGTCTCTCTTCCATTTTACTTTTTGAAAGTTTAAAAATCCCAAAACTACTGCAGAAAGGTCACCTGTACCCTTCCCCTAAAGCTATATTTTTCTATACAATAAGAAGCTAAGAAGGGTCTGGAGAATCGTACAGCAGGGAGGGTACTTCCCTTACTTGAAGCCAACCCAGGTTTATTCTCTGGCATCTCATATGGTCCCGAGCCCTGTCAAGAGTCACCCTGAGCTCAGAGCTAGGAGGAAGCCTGGAGCACAGCCAGGTGTGGTCCAAAACACAAAAACAAAAGAAACAAACACACTAAGGAAACCAGAAAAACTGAGCAGGTCCTGCATTCTTTCATCATTCAGACATTTAGATTCAGGCCACCACTAGCCCTGGGCCAGAACTAGTGAGAACCATTTGTTCACGCATTCATTCACTCATCCCTCATTCATGCACTCTCTCCTCATTCATTCCCTCATTCACTCATTCAGGTGTGCCGATTTATTTTTTATTTTTATTTTTATTATTATTATTTTTTTGCCATTCCAGACTGTGCTCAGGGGAGCTCACTCTTGGTTTTGCTCTCAGGGATCATTCCTGGACTTGGGGTGCTGGGATTCGAAGCCGGGTCTGCTGCTTGCTCTGCTCTGCTGTCTCTCTGCCCCTAGATGTGTTTCTGAAGCTTATTCCCCTAGCCGTGGGGGAGCAAAGGAGGTGAACTGCGACGGAACCAGGAGGGAGACGGAGTGAGGAGGATGACAAAGGGGGACCCGGAGGGTATGAGGCTGGGACTGGAGGGTCAGAGCACTGGCCAGGGCGCTATGGGGACAAACCCTGCCACCTCCCGCTGTGAGGCAGACCCTCAAGATACAGAACCATCAAGATACAGAACTATCCCAGCACGGCAAAAGCTCCTGTGTGATACGACCTTTATCGTCGCAGCAACCCCATCCTCACTTGCCGTGTCGGGCACTGAGGAAGAAGCTGGCTCCAGTCTCTTTGATGCTCTCATTGTGTGTACGCTTTAGAAATGGGATCGTGGCAGGCATGACCTTCCGGAATGGGCTTAGTTTTCTTAGTCAGATGGCATTAAGATCAAAGCTGTCAGGCTGGGGAGACAGTACAGCAGGTAGGATACTTACTTGCATGCAGCTGACCAGAATCTGATCCCCAGCACCATGTGCAGGGAGGGTACTTCCCTTACTTGAAGCCAACCCAGACTTACTCCGAGCTGTGTCTGAAATAAGTCTTGAGCACCACAGGGTGTGGCCCAACACCATCACACCCCCTTAAAAATTATTTTAAAAATCAAAGTTATTGAGTCCACCACATTTGTAGTACAAATGGACCACAATTCTTTTTGCTATCCACTAAGTATCCAGAGAACGTTCTACTTGTTCCCAATTTTAGGCTACCCACAAAGCCGTTATGAGCATTTCTGTTTCCGGTTTTTTTGTTTGATATAAATGTTATATATTTGGTATAAGTGCCCAAAGTAAGTTATAATTTTGTAAGGATAAAAAATTACATCAAATTGCAATCAGCATGGCTGAACCATTTTACATTCCCACAGATAATTTTGAGAAAGTCAGTTTTTTTCACATCCTATTCAGAAATTTGGCATTTTTGCCATTTTTTTTCTTTGTGATAGTGGATGAGACACTTGATCTTATCATGGTGTGGTCTTCATTTGCGTTTCAGTGTGGCATAGGCTGCTGTTGAACACCCTGCCCTGTACCTACCTGCTGACCTACTGACCAACATCCTGTCCAGTGCAAGGGCCCTTCACAATCTTTTCCATTTTCTAGTTGGATTGTTTGGTTTTTGTAACTCTGAGTTTTGTGGATTCTTTTAGTAGTCTAAATCCCAGTCTTTTGTCAGATGTATACATGTACATATATATATATATATATATATATGTACACACACACACACACACACACACACACATATATATATATATATATATATATATATATATATATATATATATATATAGCTGGAGCGATAGCACAGAGGGTAGGGCATTTGCCTTGCACACAGCCGACCCGGGTTCAATTCCTTTGTCCCTCTCAGAGAGCCCCGCAAGTTACCAAGAGTATCCCGCCCACATGGCAGAGCCTGGCAAGTTCCCTGTGGCATATTCGATATGCCAAAAACGGTAACAGGTCTCACAATGGAGACATTACTGGTGCCCACTTGAGCAAATCCATGAACAATGGGAGGACATTGCTACAGACAGTGCTATATACATACATGTATACATATATATATATATAAATACTTTTTGTCTTTGGCTTGTCATTTCATCCTCCTTAATGTATTTATCACAAAGCAAACGTTTTCCATGTTTAACAAGGCCTAAGTTATTGATTTTCTTTCATGAATCATGCTCTTGTTGTCATGTCTAACTACTCCACCATGGCTAAGGTCTCTCCCCACCCAAAATTTCGATCACTTTACTTTTATAAGTTTTATAGTTTGGGGGAAATAGAGGGTTTCCAAGCAGTATTGTGGGGGGAGGTGTGGGTCATGTGCTGTTGTGCTTCAACCTGTGTAACTTTCATAATTTTGTACTGTACATTTTATTCATTCTGAGCTAATTTAGACATAAATTTCTTTTCTTTTACCTAGGAATGTCCAATTTCTCCAATAGCACTCTTAGTTTGTTTGGGGGTCACAGCCAGCTTTGCTCAGAGCTTAGTCCTGGCTCTACTCTCTGGGATCACTCCTGGTGGACCCAGGGGTCCATTTGTGGTGCTGGGAACCAAACCTGAGTTGGCAACGTGCAAGTCAAGTGCCTTACCCACGGTACTATCTCTCCTGCCCACCAGTACCATTTATTGAAAATAGTATCTTTGTTCCAGTTAAGACCTTAGATACTTTTGTCAAAAGTCAACGTTCTACACATTGTATGGACCTGTTTCTCCATTCTTTGTTCATTTCTATTGACCAACATGGCTCTGCCAATTTCATATCATCATTTAGGGGTATTGGGGATGCTGTACCTATGTACTAGGTACATAGTACTATGTACTATGTACATACTATGTACATATTATATACTATGTACTATGTACTAGGGATCCTATACCTATGTATGCTATATCGAATAGCCTTATTCTCCCTCATTCTCCCTCTGGAGAACCGAGAGTCTATTGCCCACTTGGGAGAGCCTGGAAAGCTCCCCGTGGCATATTCATATTCCAAATATAGTAACAGATATATACATACCACTTGGAAAGCCCGTCAAGCTACCAAGAGTATCCCACCCGCACCGCAGAGCCTGGTAAGCTACCCATGGTGTATTCTATATATGCCCAAAACAGTAACGATAGGTCTCATTTCCCTGACCCTGACAGAGCCTCTATCATTGGGAAAGACGAGTAAGGAGAGGCTGCTAAAATCTCAGTGCTGAGTATAATAGAGACATTACTGGTGACTGCTAGAGTAAATTGACGAATAACAGGATGACAGTGATACAGGGATACGTGATTATCTCAGCATAAATCTTAAAATCAGGTCAAACTGATTCCTCCCACTTTCTTCTTTAAAAAAAATCCTTATCTCTTTAACTACTTGTGAATTTTAGGTTAATCTCATCTCTATTTTTAAATTTATAATTTCCTAAGCAATTGCAAATGATGCTAATTTTTACTTGAATTTCCACACTTGCATTGCTAATGTATAGATATGAATTTCTGTAGGTTGTTCAGATCCTATAGCCTTGATGAACTCACAGCTCAGTCTTAGTATTTTGGTAAATTCCCTGGGGATTTTTCTGCAGAGGCCACTGTGCATATGTAATATTATTTCTTCCTGTCTGATCTGTAGCCCTATATTTATTTCCTTTGATCTTGCCATACCACACTGGGAAAGATTGTCGGT
This sequence comes from Sorex araneus, assembly GCF_027595985.1. NCBI lineage: Eukaryota > Metazoa > Chordata > Mammalia > Eulipotyphla > Soricidae > Sorex > Sorex araneus. Next base: position 208,162,681 of record NC_073303.1, read on the forward strand.
ACTATTTTGAGTGAAAGTGATAAGAGCAAACATTGTTGTTATGACCCCAATCTGGGAAGGAAAACATTCAGTCTTTCACTATTCAGTGTGATGCTATATTTCGTGGGGTTTTAGTTTTGGTTTAGACATGCTTCATCAAATTTAGGAAATCCCACTCGAGTCCTATTTTTCTGACAATTTGTGTCATTAAAGTATTCTAATTTCATTAACATATCTTTTAGGCATGAATTGATATGATCCATGATTTTTCTTCTTTGGTCTGTTAACATTCATATAGATTAACCTTTCAAATACTGAACCAGACTTGTCTCCTTGGGACACACTTCAGTTGATTACGAAGTATGATTCTTTTTATATATGGCAAAATTATATTTACTAGAGGAGTAAATAAATTATATTTATTTTATAAATATAAATACCACTATTTTATACTAGTGGTATAAATAAATTATATTTATTAAGGGAGTTTTCGAGGGGAGCAGTGGTCTCCCAAGCAGGGCACAGGAAATCCCAGTCCATGACCAGGGATTCTTGGCCAACGGACCCTTTGGTTCAAATGCAAGAGCCCCAGAATGCAATTCTACTCAGACCCTGCTGTGTCAGGTACCAATCAGCTCAGGCCACCCCAGCTTCGCCAAAGAACTCCAGGGCTACCCCCAGTGATGCTGGGGAGTCACACGGTGCCAAAAAATCAGACCAGGATTCGTCATGCTCTCTCCTGATCATTCTTACTTCGTGTTTCATTTACAGATCAGATCTGTCCCTGCATGTCAGACAAGACCTGTCCCTGGATAGCCACCCAGCAGGGAGTGTGTCTGGGAGCATTTTACAAGCACCAGGCATCTGGCCTTGAATCTCACCCGACCCCCCAAGAATTGTCACCTCCACTTAGCAAAGAGTCATTTCTCACTGCAGCATCTAGCCTTAATTGGGATCGGGCGGGGCAAAGCGGAGATGGAAAGGTGATAGGTCAGTAACGCTAAACCTTATGTGATTGGACCATCCTCTTAAGCCGAGATGCTCAATACAATATGTGTGTATTTGGCAGTAAAGTGAACAGCCATCAGCCGTCTCTCGGAGTGGTTTGTCCGAGAGCCTGTTATCCTTCACCCCACGTCTGCCTGGACCTGGTGCATAACGTGTCTAGGCATGTTGGGGAAAAATTGTTCCTCAATAAGTTTTGATTCCTCTTCAAATCACTGTAGCACTGTAGTATCATCTGGACCTAGAGATTGGCGGGGAAAGCAAATGTGTTTGTTTAGAGGCCATGAATTACCAAGATGCGAAACCGGGGCCTGACACACAGAAGGTTTGCTTGGTCTCTACCACTAAGATACATTCCCAGCTGAGGTAGGAAACTTTTGATTGAAAATTAATATTTGAACCTATATTGTTAGTAAAATGATTTACTTTGCATTAAAATGTTGTGGTTCTTGCTTAAAGGAATTGATCACTTTGTCTTTTAAGTTTACATCTACGATTTGCTATAACGTTACCTATGATTTCAATATCTCTATAGGATCTATTGCAATAGGTTGTGCTTTGTGCTATAGATAATGTTTGTCTTCTCTCTTTTTTTGTTGTTTCTTCTAGGTTTTTGTCACGTTCGGTACATTTTTCAAAGAAACACGTTTTTGTATTTCTTATTTTCCCAGTGATTTTTTTCTTTTTTCAATTTTACTGATTTTTGTTCTATTATTTCCTTCTTTATACTTGCTCTAGGTATCCTGCTCTTTTGCCAGTTTCTTAAGGTAGGAACTTTGAGAATCTTTCCCTTTTCTAATGTAAATACTAGTTTCATCCCAGGAATTTTGAAGTGAATATTTTTATCAGCTTAATTCATATTTTGTCTTTGGTTCATAGTTAATTTGTGTGTTATTTAGTTTACAAGGTTTTTTTTTTTAAATAATGTAGGAGTACAGCTATTTATTCAGCCATTGATTAAGCTGATTGAACTGGGCATGAACTCCACATTACTTTTTTATCAGTCTATTCTGAATATTAACTTTATTTTATTATTTTATTATTATTTTCCCCCTTTTTTTTTGATTCACCATGAGATACAGCTACAAAGCTTTCATGTTTGAACTTCGGTCATATAATCATCAAACACCCATCCCTTCACCAGTGCACACTTTCCACCACCAAAATCCCCAGTATCCCCCCCCACCCCTGTTCCAACCCTTCCCCTGCCTGTGTGGCAGACAATTTCCCCCGTACTCTCTCTCTACTTTGGTTACATTCGAGATTTCAACCCCAGTCTCATCACCACTCAAACCTGCCGAAAAGGCAATGCAAGACGGTTTATTTTGTATTGCTTGTTATGGATAGAATATAATGTCAGGAAATATAATGTTCATCCCATTTTGGGTGAGGCTTGTCCGAGCATGTGGAGAGTGGCCTTGGGCATGGCGGCGGTTGGGTTCTGGAGGTTTTCAGCTGCCAGCGTTCTGCTTGGGGCAGGGAGGGAAACTCAACCGCCCCCCTTCCAAGGTGCCCCGGTGAAGACAGCCTGGAGCATTCTGCGGCTCTCTTCTTTAGTTTAGTTTATAGTCTCTGGCCATTGATAAGATTACATGGCACCAGGGGCAGTTTGTGGATGTGACTGCCAAGCTACTGGAAAATTGGGGACCTGGGAGGAGGAGGCCCAGTCCCGATCCAAGGAGGCTTGGAGATCTCAGTCATGGGTTCCCGCCTACCTCCGCGCTACAGTCCCTAATTGTGTCTTTTGATCTCTTTTGAGATTTATGGGTCTCTGAAATAAGGCCAATAAATGAGCTTATATAGCTGAGGTGGAGGTGGCTTGTGGGTGTGTCTCCCACATATCTAACTTTTGGCCGTTTAATTTCTTGGTAAACACGGCCCCAAGTTGTTAGGGTCTGGCCAAAGGCACAGCTGCAATTTGGAGGTATCTGGAAGCCTGAAAGCATCATTAGGTTGCTGATGCACTCACCCCGCAGGTACAGGTTTACCTGCTGGAGGCACCATACTCCCTTTACAAGGTTCTTTTCCCTGTTATCTTTTTTTTGTTTTTATTTTGACCTCCATAGGATTAGAGAGCATTTACAATTCCTTCAAATGTATTAGTATGAATAGCTGCCACTAGAATCTTAAATCTAGTCTTGACTATCTTGTCTATTCTGTTATAAATACAAGTCTGTTGTTAAATATATTTTCACTTTAAAACAGGAAGTGCTAGGGTGTGCTAAGTCAGGTGAATATTTTTTTTCAATTTATAATAAAAATGCTTAATGATGTTGGGCATGTATCAGATTGTTTCTATATCTGTAGTAATCTTTCCCAAAACTCGAGAAAATTCTTTTCTCGGAATACATATAGCTTAATTGGTGATAAAATTTGAAGACACAAGAAAAAAAAATACTGTCTCAGTAAAATATACTAGCTTTTGCTTATTTCGTGCCTGTATCACAGTATTTGCATTTATAAGTGAACTGAATTCACTATTCAGACCTGAAGTAGTTGCTTAGAAATAGATCGTGTGCTTTGTATGTGTGAGGCCCTGGGTTCTGTCCCTGTCAGCACAGTTTTTTTAGACAATTTAATATTAAGTGGAACCCACGGGTAAGTGCTTCTTAGATAAACCCCAAATTTAAATTTAGGGGCGGGATTGATACAGCAGGTAGGAGGAATTTGTCTTGCATGTGGCTGACCTAGGTTTGATCTGACACCCCATATGACTGATCCGCTGAGCACAGCTGGTTTTTAATGTAAAAAAACAAATATAAAAAGTTTTGATGTGAAAAATGTTTTCTTTCCTCCCACCCCCCTCCAAAAGCCAATAGACTGATTTTCAGTCTATAAAATTGACATGCAGTTATTAAACTATTTTTTTCTGAACAAAATTTAGCTTAAATGTCATTGATTTATCATTTGATATTAGCAAATGGGGCTGGAGTGATAGCATAACAGGTAGGGTGCTTGCCTTGCATGCAGCTGACACGGGTTCGATTCCTCCGCCCCTCGGGCAAGCTATCGAGAGTATCTAGTCCACTTGGCAGAGCCTGGCAAGCTACCTGTGGGGTATTCAATATGCCAAAAACAGTAATATGTCTCACAATGGACACGTTACTGGCACCCACTCAAGCAAATCAATGAGCAACAGGATGACAATGACAGTGACCGTGACAGTATTAGTATTTGTTTAATGTCCCATGATATGATCTATCCTGTAAATATTTCATGAATATTTAAAAAATGTATATTCTGCTGTTGTTAGTTGAATATTAATCTTATTTCGATTCTATTGGTTTGCATTGCTAAAATCTTCTTTGTAGTTACCGATGCTATGTCTAGATATTCTATTAATTGCTGAGAGAGAAGTATTAAAGTCTCCAACTACAACTGATGATATGTACATTTTACATTCTATTTCTGTCATTTGTGCCTCACATGTTCTTAGTGCTGTTTTATACATAAACATTTAGCATTGAACTATCATCTGGATGTCTTGAATTTTGTATCATTTGGTAGTATCCTTCTCGGGTAATTTTCTTTCTTTGCTCTGAAAATTACTTATTTGGCATTAATAGAGCGATTCATGCTTTTTTTACTGATTATGTTCACATGGCAGATCTTTTTCTACTCTTACTTTCAATCTACCTATATTATTACATTTGACATGATTTTCTTATACATTGCATCACTGTATCACTGTCACAGTCATCCCGTTGTTCATCAATTTGCTCGAGCGGGCACCAGTAACGTCTCCATTCGTCCCAGCCCTGAGAGTTTAGTAGCCTCTCCTTACTCGTCTTTCCCAATGGTGCCATATTGGAGGCTCTTTCAGGGTTAGGGGGAGAGACCCGTTATTGTTACTGTTTTTGGCATATCGAATATGCCAAGGGGAGCCTGCCAGGCTCTGCTGTGTGGACGGGATACTCTCTGTAGCTTGCGGGCTCTCCGAGAAGGATGGAGAATGTATATAGCTAGGCTATAAGAGGTCACTTTCTAGAGCTTTGTTTTATATAGTCTCTGGATTTTGGCTGTTAATGGGATTACACAGCTCCTGGAGGGCAGTTTGTGGGTGTGACTGCCAAGCTACTGGAAAATAGGGGGTCTGGGTGGAGGAGGTCCAGTCCTGATCTGAGCAGACTTGGAGATCTCAGCCCTGGGTCCTGCATGTCTGGGTTTTTCTGCTGGTTCCTTCATGTGTAAGGCTCATCCGAGCATGTGGAGAGTGGCGTTAAGCATGGTTGTGGCTGAGTTCCGGAGGTTTTTGGCTACTGGGGCTCTGCTTGGGGTGGGGAGGGAAACTCAACCCACCCCCCTCCGGGGGGCCCAGTGAAGAAAGCCTGGCGTGGGGGCAGGAGATTCTGCATCCATACATGCATATATTGCAATAATTTAAAAATCCACTCTGACAGTTTCTTTTGAGTTGATTTAGATCATTTACATTTAATACTTGTTGCTATGTGTGAACACTTAAGTCTAGCATTTTGACTTATTTGCTATTTTTTCTTTGAACTGTTTATTATTTTTTCTATGGGCTATTTTTTACCTTCTATAAAATTCTGTTTTGTTTTGACTATATATAAAATGTTTTGACTATGTATGCTTGAATAGATATTTTTGTGACTGTCCTAAGTATTAAATTACATAAGTATAACTTGTCATAGACTACTAGTATCAACACTTTACAAATATTTACAAATACTTCAAACAAAATATAAAATTTCCTCTTCATTTAAATCCCTTTACCTTCCCCATTCATAATAGGATTGTGCTAAACATCTCCTCTACTTACTTTAATAACCATATCAAACAGTATTATAATTTTGTTTGAACCTTCAAACATAATTCAGAAAATAAAAAAGTAAGGAAAGCTATTGTATTTGCCTCTGTAATTTAACTCAGCACTTAAAAGGGGTTGTGCAAGAGTTTTTTGATAAGAAACTTACTGTAACTCAAGCAATTTACCCCTACAAAGTCATCATTTCTCTATTGTAGCCTTAAAGATTAGTTTTGTCTTTATATTTTCAAGTATTTTTATAATGCATCTCAGCTTGAATTTAATTAGGTTTATCCTTATATTAGTCATGGCTCTAGAGAAAATAGGACCATATAATTATGGAGACTGAGAAGTCTCACAATCTGCCATCTGCAAGCTGGGAAATGTGTGTGTGTGTGTGTGTGTGTGTGCGCGCGCATGCGCGCGCGCACGCATAACCGGCCATATAATTCTACTGCAAATCTAAAGGTCTGAAAAACAGAAGAACCAATGGTGTCATTCCTACTCTAAATCTGATGACCCCAAAACCAGAAGCACATATCTGAGGACAAAATATCCATAATGAACCTCAAGTAGAGGGAAAATTTTTTCATCATTAACCTCTTTTATTCCATTCAGTTTCTTAAAGAATTAAATGATGTCCATATACTTTAGTGATGATGACATTCTTCGCTCATACTATATTGGTCTCCTTTCCAGAAGCACATTCAGAGACACATCCAGAAATAATATTTCACCTGCTCTCCAGGCAGCTCTAACTCCAATCAAGTTGACATCTAAAATTATGCATTACAACACTCTTTGAGGCTTTCTCAACCTTTGAATCTCTAAGTTTACATCTTTTGCCAAATTTGAAGACTTGTCAGCCATATTTAAAATTTTTTTCAGCATGTTGTCATTTGCCTTTCTTTGAAGAACTCTGATCTTATTAGATCATTTATGAAAAGCCAAACTTGTCCTTGATTGTTCATTTTCTTTTTCAACTTAATTTTCCTCTGCTGTTCAATCTGCTGAATTTCTATTGTTCTAGCTTTAAGTTTTAAAACTATTTCCTTTATAGATTCTATTATGCTGTTAAAGCCATCTACTGAAGTTTTTTTATTTTAATTATTGGGCTTTTTTTTCCCATTTTCAAAATATCAATTTGGTTCTTTGTGTCGACTATTTCTTTGCAATGGGTTCCTTTTTATTTTCCATTTGCTTCAAACATGTTTGCAATTGCTTGTCAAAAGTTTTTATGAGTTTAAAAATCATTTTCCAATAATCCAAACATCTGTATTGTCTCACTTTTAGCATCTGTCAATTGTCTTTTCTCATCCAAAATGAGACGTTTCTGGTTCTTCACATGAAAAGTACTCTTTAATTGCTTCCTGGACATTTGCGTATTTTGCAAGAGAGTCTGGAAGTTATTAAATTCTGTTCAACAGATCTTCCCAGACATTGGCCCGTGGTGAGAGGGGAATGCTACCTCATTACCACCAGGTGGAGGTACAAGTCCAGTCCCCAGCTTCTCCTGACACCCTAGGGATGAAGGGTGTGTTGAAACTCCTGTGGGCACTGGGTGAGGGACTCTCCACATGGTGTCCACTGGGGTTTGGGAAGCAGGTTTTCTGCGCAGGCTCCCTAGGATAAAGGATTATTGACTAACACTTCTGTGTATTGTTCAGGAGCTCCTTTCTGGTTCTTGAGATTTTCTCTAGCATTCTGTCTGTATCCAATGGTGTTCCTGGGTCATCAGCTACTCTGGCCCTCAGTCCCCAGTCCAGAACGCAGAAAGAAAGAAAACCTAGAATACTTACCATCATCTTCTTTTTCAATGACATTAACTGGTCAGCCAATTTCTCTTCACCTTCAAGGACTTATTAAGTAACATATATAATACACACACACACATACACACATACACACACACACACACACACACACACACACACACACACACACACACACATATATATATATATATATATATGGAGAGATAGCACAGTGGACAGTGGGTCGGGCATTTGCCTTGCATGCGGCTGACCCAGGGGTTAGATTCCTCCATCCCTCTTGGAGAGCCCGGTAAGCTACTGAGAATATCCCGTCCGCACGGCAGAGCCTAGCAAGCTGAAGAATTACACTGGTCTCACTGCAGTCCCGTGTCCAGTGTGTGGGGAGATTTATGGAAATCCCTGTCTTTGTATGAACTCCTAAACCTACCTGGCACATTTCACATTCATTCATGCATTTGCCTGTGCCATCTAACGCTCCCAGAATGTAATTTCCATGGTGCCAGCTGGCATGTCATAGTTTCTATTCAGCACAGACACATCTCAGGGTCAGAATCAGTGCCTATGAAACGAAAGTGTCTTGTTTCCATCAGTGAATGAAAGAATAAGGATTTGGGGGAAAGAGAATGGAGGCAAAAGTGTTGGCAGAAATGGAGGAGAACAAGGAAGGGAGAAATAAGAGCTCCACCAACAGTGTCACCCTCCCAGTAGGCAACCATCATGCCACGAATGCTGCCAAATAATGCCCAGTGCTTTGAAGATGACTCATCCTGCAAGGGTGGCTGTCAAGGCCAACTGAACCTATACTCCCCAGAGAACTTGTGAAAAAGACCAAGGCCAAAGCTACCACCAGCAGCATTTGCCCTCTGTAGGTAGGTCCCACACAATCGCTTCTCCAAGCTCCCTAGGGATGGTGAGGAAGAGTGGAGATCCCAATCTGTCAGGATGGGAGATGCGTGCCAAAAGTAGATAAAGGACCAAACATGATGACCTCTCCGTGCCTGTATTGAAAACCATCATGCCCAAAGGTAGAGAGAGAGTATGGGGAATATTGTCTGCCATGGAGGCAGGGGGAGGGTGGAAAAGGGGGGGGGGTATACTGGGGGTATTGGTGGTGGGGAATGTGCACTGGTGGAGGGATAGGTGTTTGATCATTGTGTGATTGTAACTCAGATATGAAAGCTTGTAACTGTATCTCATGATGAATCAATAATTTTTTTTTTAAAAGGTGAAGATCCCTTACTGAGAATGCAGGACGAGGGCGGACAGGTTGAGCAAGAGGCAGGGCTCAGAATCAGGGCCGGTGGCACTGGATCTCCTGCAGGCTGAAAATCAGAAGATGGGGCCTGTGTCCCACCCCCCAAGCAGCTCCAGCTATCACAGACCCTCAGAAGAAGAGGCTCTGTCTTGTCCAGGGATGGGTGAGAATGGACACACCTGCTCCATGGCCAGCACCCCAGCATCACAGGGGACCGCCATCGGTGTGATGGTTAATTCTGTATGTCAGTTTGGGCTTGACTGCAGGATGTTATGTTCAGTTAGTAAACCATCTCTATGGGCATCTGAGAAGGTGTCTTCAGAACCAACCAGTCAGCGTTAGAATCAGAGACCTCAGTGAAGTAGAGGGCGGTGTCCAGAGGAGTGGGTGTCGTCCAGCCCCCGAGATCTTAGGAAATAAATATGTGGAGGAAGAAAGACTTCACTCACTCTCTCTTCTTGAGCAGCCTTTACCTTGACGTCAACATTCCTGGCTGCTAGACTCAAACTGGAATTGACACCTCCCCATCTTATCCCATTGATGTAGGCAGATAGGCTAGGGAAGCCCCTACACCACCCCCCTGCTCCCCCCTCACATCATAGCAATGGAATTTCTGGGAAGTAACAACCTTCTCCAGCAGCAGACCCTGAGGAGACTGGACCCCTCCCTACAGAAAGGGTCTGAAAGAAATTACTGGAGAACCCACAGTTCCTTCCTTTAATCTGATTAACTCTCAGCTAGCCCAGACCAGAGAAAGCTGGACCCACCCTCTGAGAGAAGATCCAGCAGGACCAAAAGTCAAGAAAAGGAGTTTCACAGAAGATCACTCCCAACTACTCTACCCACTTAGTAACAACCCTAACAACGGACTTTTATCTAGCTAGAAAGCCCCACGTGGGGGGTGGCTTGGAAAAGCCCTGAAAAAGCCACCTTGGACAAAGGGAGGGTGTGCATATGCTGCCCGAGCCCATGTACTGTTTGTGTCCATGTGGCTGAGCACATGTGGCACCCGCACACATGTGGTGCCCACATCTCCCCTCTTGAGATGTGTGCTTTCATTCTTTCCTATCCAGTGCTGGGATGTGTGTAGGAGCGCTCTCTGCCCTTGGAGAAGCCCACGTTCTCCTTTCAGCACATTATTCTCTATTTTCCCTCCCTCCTCACCTTGAAAAGCCTCCAGAAAAATCTGTTTTACTTCACTTCTCCTGAAATTCTTTTCTGCAAGGCAAGACAAGAACCTGGTGACCCTGAGTAGGGCCTAGGACAGACTTTCCTTTCATGCAAAGAGCAATTCCTCATTCTAACCTGAGCTCGTGGCTCCCCAAGAAATCAGGTGGCGGGGATCAAGTCCCATGCTGAGAAAACCAAGCGACGTTAAGTGTGGCTTGATGGTCATCCAGTGGGGCTGGCAGGCTTTGGCCCATGCCAAGCAGGGGTTCACTGCAGACTTTATTATTTAGGGGAAAGAGGGGGGGACATGTCAATTTTTTAATTTTTTTTTTTTACAGACTTACAAACTTCCATGATAACATTTCAGTCATATAATGTTCAAGTGCCCATCCCTCCACCAGTGCTCATTCCCCATCACCAATGTTCCCAGTATCCCTCCCACCACCCCCACCCCCTCACAAACCCTGCCTCAGTGGCAGGCACATTCCCTCTTACTCTCCTCTCTCTCTCTCTCTCTCTCTCTCTCTCTCTCTCTCTCTCTCTCTCACTCACTCTTTCACTCTCTCTCTTGCTCTCGCTCTCTCTGGTGTTATGGTTTGCAATACAGATACTAAGCGGCCATCATGTTTGGTCCATAGCCTACTTTCAGCTGCATCTTCCATTCCAAGTGACCCCTCCAACCATCATTTATTTAGTGATTCCTTTTCTATCCCAGCTGCCTTCACCCCCAGCATATGAAATTGGCTTCTAAGCCGTGGAGCAATCCTCCTGGCCTTTTTCTCTACTATCCTTACATGTTAGTCTCCTATTATGTTATTTTATATCCCAAATTTGAGAGCAGTCATTCTATGTCTATTCCTCTATTCCTGACTCATTTCACTTAGCATGATACTCTCCATGTACATCCACTTATATACAAATTTTATAACTTCATCTTTTCTAACAGCTGCATAGTATTCCATTATGTAGATGTACCAGAGTTTCTTTAACCAGTCATCTGTTCTCAGGCACTCGGACTTTTTCCAAATTCTGTAAATAGTGCTGCAATAAGCATACAAGTGCAGATGTTATTTCTACTGCACTTTTTTGCATCTCTGGGATATATTCCCAGAAGTTGTATTGCTAGGTCAAATGGGAGCTCAATTTCTAGTTTTTTTGAGGAACATCCATATTGTTTTCCAAAAAGGCTAGAGCAGTCGGCATTCCCACCAGCAGTGAAGGAGAGTCCCATTCTCCCCACATCCACACCTACAAGTGCTTTCATTCCATAGCTTAAGATTTTAGAAAATGACCAACAAAAGGAGCCCAAACCAAGCAGGAGGAAAAAAATAATAAAACTTACAGCAGAAATTAATGACATGGAAACCCAAAAAATACAATCCAAAAGATCAATGAAACCAAGAGCTGGTTCTTTGAGAAAATAAAAAAGATTGACAAACCAGAGAAAATAAAAAAGATTGATAAACCATTAGCAAGACTAACAAAGAAATAGAGAGAGAGAACCCTAATATACCGAATCAGAAATGAAAAGGGGAACATCACAACAGAAACCAAAGAAATTCAAAAGATCAGCAAAGATTACTTTGAAAGTCTGTATGCCACAAAACAAGAGAAACTAGAAGAAATGGATGAATTCCTGGATTCCTATGACCTCCCAAGGCTCAGCCAAGAAGATAGGGAATACCCGAATAGACCTATCACTAACAAGGAAATTGAAGCAGTAATGAAAAACAAAAGCCCAAGTCCAGATGGATTCACTAGCGAATTCTTCCAAACATTTAAAGAGGACCTGTTGCGAGTCCTTTTCAAGCTTTCCCAGGAAATTGAAGAAACAGAAACACTCCCAAACCATTTCTATGAGGCACATATCACCGTGGTACCAAAAGCAGACAGAAGCACCACAAAAATAAAGAAAGAAAGAAAATTATGGGCCGATATCACTGATGAACACGGATGCAAAGATTCTCAACAAAATATTAGCAAACATTTTGTTATTAGCAAATAGAATCCAACGACTCATCAAAAGGATCATACACCATGACCAAGTGGGATTCATCACGGGGATGCAAGGATGGTTTAACACTTAGGCTGTGGTCAGCAGGGGCAGAGAGTACTGCAGGGGACTCCGTGTCTTCACAGCATCCTGGAATTGAAGATTTGCCTGTGAACAGTCCCTGTGTTTCCCAAGGAGAGCCGCAGATTCTCACCAGTTAGATTCCCCAGGCACGCCCCCACTCCTCAGGGGACCTGGGGGCACCTTCAAGGGAAGAGGAGACCCCATTCCAAAGCTGCCACCTCTCTCTTCTCCACTTTGCAGAACTTAACCTGCAATAGGGACTGGAGCGATAGCACAGTGGGTAGGGCGGTTGCCTTGCACACGGCCAACCCAGGTTCGATTCCTCTGTCCCTCTCAGAGAGCCCGGCAAGCTACTGAGAGTATCCCACCCACACGGCAGAGCCTGGCAAGCTCCCCGTGGCATATTCGAGATGCCAAAGACAGTAACAACAAGTCTTGCAATAGAGACGTTACTGGTGCCCACTCAAGCAAATCAATGAACAACAGGGCAACAGTGCTACAGTGCTACCTGCAATAGTTTGATGTAAATAAAAAATTGTTTTTAATAAAAAACACTTTCATTTGAACTCTCAGGTACATGGCTGGACCAGAATCCCTGGGCACAGACAGGGTTAGCGGTTTCAGTGTTTCCTATTCATTAAAATCCATACCATAGGGATAAAATCACATTTCAGAGATCCAAGCTATTACAATTCTTTTGAGTAGCTGGGGCTCAAACCTGAAAATGCTTGGAGCTTACCCCTCAGTGCTCAGGGATCACTCCTGGCAGTGCTCAGGGGACTGTGTGAGACGCAGGGGATGGAACCAGGCTTGGTGTTGAGCAAGTTACGAGTCTTAACTCCTGTACTCTCTCCCAGACCTCCAGGCTCTCACCCTTCTGTGGACAAGCTCTGAAGCCCTTCTCTCAAAGGCCTCCCAGAATTTAGCAAGGACACAAGAATATCTTCCTAAAACAAAGGCATTTCCCTTTCTGGGTAGTTCCAAAGTCCCGACCTTTAAGGACAGTTGCCAAAAATAAGTAAGGCCGAGTTCCAGGGCATCAGCATCAGCAACAAGGAAACGTCCCACAGAGACAACCATTGTCAATATTCCACCTTCCGCTTCCTTCCTTGAATTCAGGGGACCTGGAGGAGAAGCAGGGCTCAAACCAGCTCACAATGGCAAGGGCAGTGGCGTGGGAGGGCCAGTCTCAGCAAGGCCAGGGTTTAAGGAGTCGGGGGTGGGGGGGAGTTCCTGCTGTGGCAAGTATCCTGCCCCACCCCGTCCACCCACAATAGCAGCCTCAGACTACCTCAGGTCTGATCTGCAGAGAACGGGAGCTTGTCCTTCAGCCTCGGAGCCCAGACTCAGGGCAGCTGAGTCCACATGCAATTTTACCCTTTCCGGTGAGAGGAGAGGGAAGAGCCAGAACCTTCAACCCAGACACCAGGTCCTTTGTTCTCACAGCAGGAAAAATTCAAGGTTATACAGGAAACAAAAGGATCTATTATACACCCCAGGCAAGGCTGCAGGAACTCCAAAGTGAGAGTCCTGCTGCCCAGGTTTGGGGCTAGGGATTTTGTTGAGTGTGTTGGGGGAAATACCCATGGAGGGGGAGAACTTAGCCAAGTATGAGCTGAGTGGCTCTGGGGTCACCCAGGTGTACAGGAATCAGTTCTGCCTGTCATTAGCGCCGCATTCTATAGCTAGGAGATGTGTGGTTTGGCATGTGGCTGAGCCCGAATGAAAGAAAAAGAAGAAATTGGGGTCAGGGGTCTCTTTCTTGAGCATGCACGGGGATTTGAACTCCTTTTTCTGCGCTCCCTTATTATTAGAAGCTGGCAGCCACAAGAATCCAAAGAATGTCAGGCAGAGCCATCCTCTGAGTTATTTTCTGCCCAATCTCTTCTTCCTCAACAAAGCAACAGGTGTGCTGTCCGTCAGAAGCCCGGAGCAGAAGGAGAAACCCCAAAGCTAGGGTGGGCTCACCCGTCCCCCGCCTCCAAGGCAGAGTGGGCGCTGAAGCCCACTCTCACTCAGCCCGGGGCTGCAGCGGGCAGGGCTCTGGCCACAGGACACGGGGAGTCACTTCCACATTCAAGACACTCTGCCCACAGCCCAGTTTCCTTGCTCGGGAATCAGCAGCACTTGTCTCTGTTTTGGTGGTGACTTGTTCATCCGTGAGCTCCTTCCCTCCATCTCTTTTGTTTCTTCTAAGCCCTCAGCATCTCTCCCGCCACCCTCCCTTCTTCCAGTGCCTTGTGTTTTCCTGCTTTGGGGACTCGGTCCCTGATTTCTCTTTCCTCACTTTACTTTCTAGCCCCAACTTTTCCTGGGTTGCTTGAGAAGGCCGCACGATGGCCCTATTGGGTCCTGAAGAATGCTCGTTGCATCACATCTTCTGTAACGGCCCTGACATGCCCAGGCCTCTCTTCTGGGAGTTCCCTGCTGAGTGGGGCAGAGGGCACTAGCCTTCGAGTTTCCCTCTTTGTCCTACACCAAGCACAGCCCCCGTGAGGCTCAGAGAGCTTAGCCAGTGCTTGGCTGAGGAAACCTAGAAGCACACAGTCACTCACTGCCAACAGACAACGCTCTTCCTAAGCAACACGACACGAGTGGAGAGGAGAGGTGAGCAACGGCCATGCAGTGGGGCAAGAGGACATAACAATATATTTTTTAAATCATTTTTTAGTAGTGAATCACCGTGAGGTACAGTTACAGACTTACAAACTTCCGTGCTTGCATTTCAGTCATACTGTATCCATCCCTCCATTTCATTCAGTGCTCATCCCTCCACCAGTGCCCATTTTCCACCACCAATGGTCCCAGCATCCCTCCCACCACCCACCCCATTCCCGCTCCCCTCACCCCGCCTCTGTGGCAGGGCATTCCCTTTTGCTCTCTCTCTCCTTTTGGGTGTTGTGGTTTGCCATAGAGGTATTAAGTGGCCTTCATGTTCAGTCTATAATCTGCTTTCAGGGTGCATCTCCCATCCCGAGAGGATCCTCCTAGCACTATTTACTTGGTGATCCCTTCTCTACCTGAACTGCCTTTTCCCTCAGTATGTGAGGCCGGCTTCTAAGCTGTGGAGTAATCCTCCCAATACTTATCTTTAATAATCTTGGGTGTTAGTCTTCCATTCTGTTCATTTATATTCCACAAATGAGTACGATCTTTCTGTCTGTCCCTCTCTTTAGTACTCATTTCACTTAACATGATACTTTCCATGTTGATCCATCTAGATGCAAATATCATGACTTCATCTTTTCTAACAGCTGCATAGTATTCCATTGTGTAGATGTACCAAAGTTTCTTTAGCCAGTCATCTGAAGAACATAACAATATTTTCAAAGACTCCATAGGCTGGATAGTTTTGTTGAAAAACAGCCAATAAGTCGGGGGGGGGGCGGAGGTGGGGAAGTAGAAACAAGGCTGGTAAGAGCAGATCTTGGAAAACTTACTTTCTAGTTCTTCTCTGAGAAGAGTGGATAGAAGCCCACAGTATTACACAGGCACAGGTGCCAAGAGATAGAAATTTGACTAACTTCCTTCCCTACCATGTGAGAAGTGCTGGAGGACAGAGGTATATATGGGACCCACACCCCAACCCAAGGTACCTACCATACTAGTCTGAGGAGGCCCTGCAGGTCACCATGATGAAAACTTAATGTAAGCAAGTAGACAAGGAAAGGACCATGGCAGTGGAATTCTTAGGATGTAATAAAAAAAAAATGCCTATCCTTAAGAGTATCAGAACCCACATTGTGAGCACAGGAACTGAGGCTGGATAAGACTGTCCCCTGTACCAAAAACAGACCCAGAGAAGGCTGGATCCTTCTCCGAGAGAAGCTCCAAAAACTCCAGCAGGAACGAAAGGCCAGGAAAGGAATTTCAAAGAAGACCATCACCACTCACTCCCAAAGCAACCCCCTGGCAACCGCCCTAGCAATGCACTTTACCTAGGTAGAAGCCCCTCATGGGGACAGGTTGGAAAACCCTCTAAACGCCACCTTAAACAAAGGAAGGGCACACATCTGCTGCCAAGCACATGTGCTGCTTGTGCCCCCGTGGTCAAGCACGTGTGGCGCCCAGATCTCCTCTCTTGAGATGTGTTCTTTCATGCTTTCATATCTAACGCTGGGTTGTGTGTAGGCTCTCTCCGCCCTGGGAGAAGCCCACGTTCTCTCTTAAGCATTTTCTCTCTTTCACTTTCTCTCCTTCCTTCCCCTTCCTAAAACCTCCAAGTAAAACCCATTTTGACTTCACTACTCGTCTACTCCTGAAATTCTTTTCTGCAAGTCGAGACAAGAGCCCTGATCCCTTGGGGAAGGCCTAGGACTGACTTTTCCTTTCCTGCAAAAAGCAAATCCTCTCTCCGACCTGAGTCTCTGGCTCCCTGAGAAAGCGGGTGGTGGGGATCAACTCCCACACCTAGAAGGCCAAGCGGACGTCAGGTGTGTCTTGACAGCCACCTGGTAGGGCTGGCAGAGGTCTGGTCCACGTCAGGCAGGGGCTCATCCCAGACTATCAGCCCTAGTCTTCCCAACTGATCCTGGGGTGACAGAGGCAGATCGGGGGAAAAAGTGACCGTCTCTCCCCTCTCCATCTCACATAAGCCACCCGTGGGTCCTACCAACTCCAAACTCACCTCTGTGGTCATACCAGACAGTAGGATAACGCAGCCTCAGGTAGCTTAGGTTTATTGGGTTGTTCCCATCACAGTGCTCCCATTCCTCTGTGTTTATTTGTAGCTTCTTTCTTAGTGTTCTGTTGACTTGTAAATATTGTTTTTCTCTTCTCCTTGAGTCCTTTGTATAGTTTATTCAGAGCCATGTCATTTTTGTATGGACACAGGAAGACTTAGCAAATGCTATGCTTTTGTAACCTGGGAGTCATTTGACTCTACATGATATTTTCCTCCAGGGCATCTGTTCTCTCGACCTAATCCTCAGCTGCCCTTACTTCCTAGCACCCCCAAAAGCAGGGTCCCGACGAGGGACGGGATGGACCCAGGGCAAGCGGTGAGTTATGTGCTACCCTGGCATCGAGATGGGCCTGGCCAAAGTGCCTAATGCTTAACTATAAGTTAAGAGCTTGGTCATGGACAAATGATGTCATGATCCAAAAAGTAATAACTAGATTCGGACCCTGCTAGGGTTGGGAATGATTAATCTGGCCTGAGCACTGTAGTCTGAGTCTTCAGGATGTTCCCAGGAGAGCTGCCCTGCAAGCCTCAATGTATCTTTCACTGTGTCCATACAAAAATAACTAGTATTCAGATGTGAATAAGTTCTTGGACTAAGGAAAGGAGAAAAAACCTTAAGAGGTATTTTTCCCGCTGGCAGTCAGGAAGGGCTTTGGAATGCCTGGCCCTCAGGAAGGGCTTTCCTTTTTTTTTCTCTCTTTTTTTTGATTTTTGGGTCACACTAGGTGATGGTCAGGGCTGACTCCTGACTCTGCACTCAGGAATCACTCCTGGCGGTGCTGGGGGGACCATATGGGATGCTGGGAATTGAACCCAACCCGGGTTGGCTGTGTGCAAGACAAACGCCCTACCTGCTGTGCTATCACCCCAGCCCCAGGAAGGGCTTTCTTATGTTGATTTTGCTACCTGACTGTGTGTAGCCTACAGGGTAAGGTGGGAGAGACAAGTAGGGGGAGAGACTAATGAAGGGGAATCGAACAGCAGAATCGAGAGAGAGGAGAGATGGAGAGCCGGGGAGAGAAGCAGAGAGAGAGAGACAGGAGAGAATGGAATTAATGGCAACTGATTGAGCAACCGGCTTGGCCCTTGTTTCCTCCTCCGTCTGCCCCATGGCCCGGGCTGCTCTGGCTGGGCGAGTGGTTCGGGACCGAACCCCCAAACCCGGGGGCAGGCTACGGGGAAAGCCGCCGGGGCTCTTCCCCTGGTCGCCCCCTGGCAGATGTTTTTTACCCCAGACCACTGAATCCCCAGTAATCCCAGGATAAGGAGAAAATAGGCATGGGTGACTGTCCAGGCCACACGGTTGGTTAGAGGTGACCTGGACTAAACTGTGCCTCCTTGACTCTCGGTGACCAGGCCAGAGAGTGACCTGGTCTCTACCCTCAGTCAACAGAGGGTGGGAAGGATCAGAAACACTCAACCTAAAAGCATGTGGAAGGGCAAGGAGGGGAAACGGGAGACCTTAAAGAAAATCAAAGCAAATAAGGGGCCATGGTGATAAACACTAATGTTGTATATCATGTTCGAATGTTTTCTGTACTTGAAACAGTGGTGTGGTGTGTGTGTGTGTGTGTGTGTGTGTGTGTGTGTGAGTGTGTGTGTGTGTGTGTGTGTGTGTGTGTGTGAAGAAAATCAAAGCAAATAAGGGGCCATGGTGATAAACACTAATGTTGCACATCATGTTCATGTTTTCTGTACTTGAAACAGTGGTGTGTGTGTGTGTGTGTGTGTGTGTGTGTACAGTCAGGTGCGCTCCCAGACCACATCACTGCTGTCCATCAGATTTAGTGACTCGGGGGTCACCAGAGGTCTCGTTCCCAACAGCTGCTCCACGCATGGCTCCCATGTCTGGGACATCAGACTAGAATAGGTCGAGGAATGTGTGAGATTTGAGAACTCGGAGACAGAAAGTCTAGACTTTTCTTCGCATAAATTCATCTATAAAGAGGAGGAGGAAGAGCTATCACCGTGTAGAGATTCTCTTTAACTGTGAAGAAACTAGACATTGTAGACACATGAAATCTAGACATTTTCACAAAATACCACCCCTCTCGTCCATCACCCCAAAAGTATAAGTCAAAAGAACTTAATGCCTAGTGTTACCATCACTGTATCACTGTATCCCATTGCTCATCAATTTGCTCAAGCAGGCACCAGTAACGTCTCCATTGTGAGACTTGTTACTGTTTCTAGCATATCAAATATGCCACGGGGAGCTTGCCAGGCTCTGCCGTGCAGGCGGGATACTCTCAGTAGCTTGCCGGGCTCTCCGAGAGGGGTGGAGGAATTGAACCCGGGTCAGCTGCGTGCAAGGTGAACACCCTACTTGCTGCACTATCACTCCAGCCCAGTGTTACCATGCAAATACTAAATATTTTCAATTAAATATTTGTTCTATATATAATATTACAATGTTATATATGATATATGTATATAATAAATATTATAAATACATTTAACATATGTGTAACATTATATGCTATACATAGATAATATAATACTATATATAACATATATAATATTATGTTACATATAATGTCTATATTATGCATTCAGAATCATTGGGGGTCCCTAAGCAGTGCTCAAGAGCCTGGGGGCCACCAGTGATTCTCTGTCCAGGGTCAGTGGGTCAAGGAATCCAGGATATGACGCTGCTTCGGTCCTGTGGTACTGGGAACCTCTAGGCCCCCTGGTGATTCTGGGCACCTCCAGACCCACACCCAGAAATATTGGGAGGATCATGTGGTGCCAGGCATTGAATCCATGTCAGGCACAGTCAGACATATGCCCTAACTGCTGGACTAATTCCAGCCACCCAGAAACATTTCTTTTGTTTTATTTTTAATTTGTATTTTCATTGGTTTGGGGACCACGGTTAGTGGGGCTCACTGCTGCTGCCTTGGTGCTCAGGGTTCACTCCTGGAAATGCTCAGGGAACTATAGGTGGCCATGTGCAAGGTGTTTACCTTATTTCCTATAATATCCGGACCCCGGAGCATTTTGAAGTATCATTTTGTTTTCACCATTATATAAACAATCTCATACGTTCTATGTATTTTCGGAGTATTCAAAACTTGTAAATGTGCATCCAACTAACCGCTATACCACACTATATCTCTTACCTAACGATATGGGGGTTCTACTCGCTTGTTACATTGCAGCGAATGGCCTGCATCACCCACCCAGAGTTGCGGCTGACCTTTCTCAGGGGCAGAGGTCTGTAAGTGCCCTCCTGGGAGGCCTGAGCCAAGAACATTCTCTCTTTGTCTTGAAGGGCCACACCCTGTGTTGTTCAACCCGGTGTGCCAGCTTGACTGTCAAGTGTTAGGGCTGAGTGGGGTAGTGCTTAGGGAACAGCAGGGCTCCACTTGGCAATGCTTCAGGGGTCATGTGGTGCCAGGGGCCAAACTCTAGGAGTCTTGCACTTGTTCTACCACTTGACTATGTCCCCGGCCCAACCACCGAACTCTCATGGGCGTGGCCAGACGCAGCACCACCAGGCTTGGTACTAGCTGTGTTCCCGATGCTGGTTCCCCTGTTCCAGTCCTATGGCTGAACCCATGAGCGAATCTGAGACTGCTGGAGCACCAACTGGAAGTGTTCCTGTAAAGGAGAGATAAAATACAGAAAAGCTGGAAGTGTGGTCATGGCGGAGGATCAAAGGACAAAGACCAGGTGGGGTTCCAGAGGAGACACCTGCCCCGGAGATAAGCCCTTTCGAGAAAACAACTGTAACTTTCCATTGGGGCTGGGATTCTATCCCAGACTTGCCAGGGATGTGGTGGCAGTCCCGATACTGCTGGTGGCTCTCTCCGTTTCCCCTGCATGCATGAACAGACCCTCCTCCACCACTGTTGGTCCACTTCCCCCCTCAAGACTCAAGCTCTTGAAGCAGGAACTATGTTGTTCAATTCTTCAACCATCAGAACTGCATAACAAACAGGCACATTGCTGGTGATAAATACTTTCTGAATTGCTTTAGAGTGCACTGTTGTAGCACATGGAGTGCACATAGTTCCTACATGAGCCAATGGAGCAATGGAGCACAGTCTGGCCTAAAACACAAGCAAGTTTAAGGGCAGGATTCAGGAAGAAGAAGCCTCAGCAAGGAGCATGCATGTCAGAGCAAGAAATTTCATCTCAGAAGACTTTTCCTCCTAACCCCTCTCTCAATCTCTCTAAGCTTCTAGCCACATTATAACCCTACCCTCTCCTGTTTCTCTCCTCTCTTGCCTATAAAACAAATTAATAGGCATTAGACTTTTCTAACAATGAGTTGATTTCCACTCACTCCTTCTTTAAAAATAATTATCACATTCGATTATACTGCTTCCAATTTTGTTCTTTCAGGTTCAGGTGCAAGAATATTTTTTAGGACAAATATAATATCAAAGACAACCAACTCAAAGTCAGGCATGAGTGAATCGAGTTCAAAAGTCTCAACTACAGGTGTAAGTAAGAGGGAAGAACACTCCCTGAATAAGCTTTTACAAAGTCAAAACTGAAGTCAGGTTGATGAGACCATACTGAGGAAAGCAGGATTATGTGGTTCTTACTCTACTTTCATCTTCTCATTTCAGGAAAGCAATCTCAGGAGCAAAGGGGCAGAGGGAAATGTCAAAGCCATCAGGAGACCTAGAGAAGGTCTGACATGCTGGAGGTCTCTTTTGCCATGGGTAACTCAGGAAGAGTGCCTGAGAAAGGTTTCTGCTCCCTTTGCCCTGTGATGGTGCATGAGATTATGCATGAAGTCTTGCAAAATTTGCCAAGACATACATAAGAAGGGCCGTGGTACATGAACTGGGCTGGAAGAGGTGTAGAAGGAACAAGGAAGAGGAAGGCAGCGATAGAAGAGAATAAGGACATGCAAGAGGAGTACTGGGAACTCCAGAGGACCTATGGCCTTGGGAGGACTAAAGGTGAGAGAGGTGGGGTCAGAGTTATGAAGATCTGGGGAAAGTGACATAGGTGAGTACCTGGCAGGAGCATGAACTGACAGCAATTGGCCGCAATAGTTGTGCCTGGAAGTCTGGCCAGCAAAGACCTGAGACCAGGGCAGGCTTCCCGGAAGAAGGAGATGAATGGTAAGAGACGGAAGCTACCTGTCTGGATCCCTCTGTGCCGGACACTGACCAGAGAATCGATGTGCCAATAGTGTCCGTTAGCTCTGCAGATGTTACCCCCTCCTCGGTGGCTCTACTGATTAGGATAAGGCACTCTCCCAGACGTAAATATCTATAAGGAGAAGAGCACGTGGAGAATAGAATCAAGACTCCAAAGAGCTGTGATGTGACGAGAAACAGGCGGAATCTCGTTAGGACAGCAATTCACAGGGACAACTACCAGGTGTTCCCCTTGGGAACAGAACTGAAGCACAAAGGGGGAAGATGCAGCTTAGCAAAAGCATGTCCGACGCTTAACATCTGCAGAAATATTGACAAGAGTTAGCAGTGTGGACATTGATCTAGAGCCCTACTTAGATGAGGTCAGGAGGTGAGGAAGAGTGACCTGTGCACGTATAAATCAGCAAACTATGGGACTCAACGTGCCTCGAATCCCTAGGAGAATGATGTCGCCTCATGCAATAAAACAGGAGGTGGCTCCTCCAAAGATGGTCCAGAGAGGCTTGCTAGCTGTTTTCAGGGACATGCATACGGGTCTCACCATGGCCACATTCTCCAATCTACCTTTAGGGATTATATTCATTTCTTGATGATGACAGATGATAGACAAATGGGATCACACTATTGGTGCTGGTGGGTGTGACGGATGAAGTCAGTAAAAAAGATTTCCTTCTGTGAAACGTGATGAATCCATTTCATCAAGTGCCAGCAAGCAGAAGAGAATTCAAATGTGTTGCTCTGTGGCAGGTGCTTTGGCTCTGAATGTGCTTAATATTCAGCTTAAGCCTAAACAATTCCATAAATATTTCTCCTTGCTTTAATCAGGAAGCCAGGGTTGGTAAAGGCTATGTAAGGTGAATGAGACCGAGCATTCCATCCATGAGATTTGAAAGACCCACAGGGAACTTCATGAGATTGCCAGCTTAAGTTTAAGAAAATTATGCAAGATTCTGATCATTTTCAATATCACAGATTTTCTTGAATAGGTAAGAGATTTGAGATTGCAGGGGGAAAAAAAACCCTAGATCAATGGCTAAGAAAGTAAAGGCCCTGCCAAGACAGATGAAATGTAAGCACTATTTCAGCCCAGCCATAAATGGGCACAGCATAAAACGGTAAGAAACATTCCTACACAAACCTTAATGAATTGCTAAAGATTGATAGAATAGACTAACAACTTCACCTTAAAAAATCAGAGTAGCAACACCAGAAGAATGTTAAGCCCTTCTCACACTGAGTATAAGAAAACAAAAATCTGACGGCATAAAAGTGTGCAAGCCCCACCATCAGAGGCATGCAACCCTCTGTGACTCTGGGGCCTAAAGGCAGCAGCACCGCTGCTGTCTAAATATGCTAAATATGTGAGCATAGCAGCCAGGTGAGTGAACGTTCCCCAGTCGTAGCAAACTGTGTCAGCAGGAACAAAGGTCAGGGGGCATTAACAATAAGGAAAATGAAGTATACTAACCCTTGTCGTAGATCATGCAACAACAAACACAGGCTCCAGGGAATTCACACCTAGGAAACATTTAAAAAGTCTCAGTTCCCAGAGTGGGTCTCTTCTAAATTAAACTAAAACTCTTGGACAGAGTATGTAAAACTATCACTGTATCACTGTATCACTGTCATCCCGTTGCTCATTGAGTGGGCACCAGTAACGTCTCCATTGTGAGACTAGTTACTGTTTTTGTCATATCGAATACGCCACGGGGGAGCTTGCCAGGCTCTGCCGTGCGGGCGGGATACTCTTGGCAGCTTGCCAGGCTCTCTGAGAGGGGTGGAGGAATTGAACCCCGGTCGGCCGCGTGCAAGGCAAATGCCCTACCCGCTGTGCTACTGCATGTAAAACTAATAAAACTAAAATATTGAAAGGTAGAGAAAGAAATACGAACTGGTAATGGAAGAATGATGTCAGAGACATCATTCGAGTTTTTCCCTTTGCCTTATATATCCTGACTTGTAATAGAAGGCTGGAGCAATAGCACAGAGGGTAGGGCGTTTGCCTTGCACATGGCCCACCTGGGTTCTGTTTGATTCTTCTGTCCCTCTCAGAGATCCCGGCAAGCTACCCAGAGTATCTTGCCCACACGGCAGAGCCTGGCAAGCTACCCGTGGCGTATTCGATATGCCAAAAAACAGTCTTACAATGGAGATGTTACTGGTGTCCTCTAGAGCAAACTCTAGTTTGGTTCGAACAGCCATACAGTGATCACTTTGACCTTATACCCTATCAAATGCAGCGTGCTTCTCTTGGTATGTCAGTGGCTTCAGTGACAAAGCCCACACACCCGGGTTTTTCAGCAGATTCGTTCTCACGCTGAGGGGCTCGTCCAGATCCTGTGAAGATTGGTTGTGAGCATGGCAGCGATTGGGTTCTGGAGGTTTGTGCCTGCTCGGGTTCTGTTGGGGCAGGCAGAGGGACACACCCGTCCCCCTCCGAGGCACTTGGATGAAGTCAACCTGGCTCAGGGTGAGGAGACATCTCTGCAGCATGTTGCTGTGTTATGAGATTTACTTGTGAGTCCTCTTTGAGATTACTTATAAAACTGCTTTTGTGGTTTTGATTGCTAGTTTCTTCTATTACTGTAGCACTGTTATCCCATTGTTCATCGATTTGCTCGAGCAGACGCCAGTAACATCTCCGTTTGTCCCAACCCTAAGATTTTAGCAGCCTCGCCTTACTTGTCCTTCCCAACGGTGCCATTTTGGAGGCTCTTTCAGGATCAGGGGAATGAGACCCGTTATTGTTTCTGTTTTTGGCATGTTGAATACGCGACGGGGAATTTGCCAGGCTCATCTCACCTAAACTCCCCATGGGACTCTCCAGCCCCAAAGAGGGGCCATGGCTGATCTCCAGTGCCTCTTGTGTGGTGCGGGAGGGCTCGCAAGTGGGGACACTGCTATCGGGTCCCACAAACCCAAGAACTGGATGGGTGAGGGGAGCTCGAACATGCAGATGGTTCAGAAACAATGACAGAGACCCACGGCTGAGAGTTGGGAGTTCTCCGAGTGCCAGTGTCCTCTGAAACCTGAAGCTCACTGGGTGGTGCTTCTTGGGGTGTGAATGAATGGGGGGCACCTGTGGGGGCTCTTCTCCACTATCCACACCCAGTTTATGTGAAACATGGAGTGTCCCACCCCAGCCTCCCCAGGCCGTCACTGGGACTACAGTCACTGAAGGTGTTTGCTGCCTCTTGCCCGGGCATCAATGCCCAGAGCCCGACGCCAGGACCATCCACCTGTGTGGATGCGCAATTTAGCAGCTATGAAGACAACCCAACTCTACTGCCCGGCTCCACCCTCCCGCCTAACTCCTGCCCAGGACCACTCTTCCTCAGACATGGCTGAGAGAAGCGTATTTTTCAGTTTTATTTTTGTTTATGTTCAAGGGTCACACCCAGCAATGCTCCTGACTCTGTGCTCAGGGCTCACTCCTCAGCGGTGTCCGAGGGGGGCCACATGGGGCTCTGGGGATTAAATCCAGGTCACCCATGAGTGGGATAAGGCGAGGGCCCAACCTATTGCATTATCTCTGCAGCCCCCCAAAAGGTGTCTCTTACGGATGGGGCCTACAAACGAGGTAGCATCCTCCCTCGTCTTAGGTGACTCTGGTGGGACCGGGGCATGCCTGTGGGTTCATCCCACCTCTTCTCCTCCTCTCACTCTGCATAAATCACAGAGCACAGATGGGCCATGGCAGAGGGGTCTCTGCTAACACGAGGCTTCTGGGAAGTACTGTCACTGTCACTGTAATCCCGTTGCTCATCGATTTGTTAGAGTGGGCACCAGTAACGTCTCTCCATTGAGAGACTTATTGTTACTGTTTTTGGCATATCCAATACGCACAGGTAGCTTGCCAGGCTCTGCCACACAGGCTCAATACTCTCAGTAGCTTGCCGGGCTCTCCTAGAGGGGCAGAGGAATCGAACTCGGGTCGGCCGCGTGAAAGGCGAACGCCCAACCACCCAACTGCTGTGCTATCACTAAGCTGGCCTCGGGGAGGAGATGTTGCAGATGCAGACTCCCCTCTTCTCTCCAGTGTCCACAGCACACAAGGACCTTTGTTTTTGGTTTTGGTTTTTTCATTAAATTTTTTATTAGAGAATCACTGGGAGGTACAGTTACAAACTTGTGAACTTTCGTGTTTGCATTTTACTCATACAGTGACCGTTGACCCATCCCTCCACCAGTGCCCATTCTCCTCCACCAAGGATCCCAGTATCCCTCTCACCATCCCCACCCCATCCCCCACCACCCCACCCTGCCTCTTTGGCAGGGTATTTCCCTTTGTTCTCTCTCCTTTTGGGTGTTGTAGTTTGCAATCAAGGTACTGAGTGGCCTTAATGTTCAGTCTATAGTCTACTTTCACCTTGCATCTTCCAACCCAAATGGGTCCTCCCAACATCCTCTACTTGGTGTTCCCTTCTGTACCTGAGCATGTGAGACCAGTTTCCAAGCTGTGGAGCAGACCTCCTGGTCCTTATCGCTACTACGCTTGGGTGTTAGTCTCCCACTCTGTTATTTTATATTCCACAGAGGAGTGCGATCTTGCTATGTCTGTCTCTCTCTTTCTGACTCATTTCACTTAACATGATATTTTCCATGTTGATCCACTGATATGCAAATTTCATGACTTCATCTTTTCTAACAGCTGCACAGTATTCCATACACGAGAACTTTTGACTTTGCCTGTAAAGCACCAACCTCTGCACTTGTTGATGCCTCAGTTCTTACCCTACGGTGGCCCTAGAGCTCCAGGAGGAGCAGAGATGTCGGTGTCCACAACAGGACACCCAGTGCCCTGGACAGACCACCCAGGACCATAGCATCAGTTTAGAATCTTAGTATGTGGTCAATACACTGAGTGGAAAAAATGAATCTATTTATATCACCCATAGAAATAACAAATGGTAAAAAAATAAATAAATAAAATGAAGAGAGTGATGAGGAAAGAAAATAAAACCCTGAAAAGGGGTCAAAATTTTACAAAGGGAAATGCTTTCCTTAAACAATTTAAACCAACAGTTCTAATGATGCTTATTGGAAAGGAAAGAACAATCAA
This sequence comes from Sorex araneus, assembly GCF_027595985.1. Taxonomy (NCBI): domain Eukaryota; kingdom Metazoa; phylum Chordata; class Mammalia; order Eulipotyphla; family Soricidae; genus Sorex; species Sorex araneus. The sequence goes on from NC_073303.1 coordinate 208,189,576, forward strand.
CAAAAACTCCAGCAAGGGTCAAGAAAATATGAGATAGGGGCTGGAGCGATAGCACAGCGGGGAGGGCGTTTGCCTTGCATGTGGCTGACTCAGGTTTGATTCCCAGCATCCCATATGGTCCCCTGAGCACCACCAGGAATAATTCCTGAGGGCAGAGCCAGGAGTAAGCCCTGTGCATCGCCGGGTGTGACCCAAAAAGCAAATATATATATATATATATATATATATATATATATACACATATATATATGTATATATATATATATTTGTCTCATATATATACATATATATATGAGACAGACCATCAGGAACCTGTGCATGCTTCTGAGCTTACTTCTGGGTCCTTCCTACAGTGGCCTCCAGAGAAACCAGGTGAACCTTTCCTGCATCCACACACTCAGAGCTTCTTTACTGTATCTTTTCAGGCCTGTGTCACATCGAGGCGATGAGCATTCCAAGCTCAAGTTTTACATCTAATTTATATAGATCTGTAACCACAGCCAGAGGAAGGCTCCCCACCAGTGCTCAGTGAATTTGCAGAGAGAAGAAGGAGGGAAGGAGGAAGGGAAGGTGATAGAAAGGGAAAATAGAAAAGGGGGGAGGGAAAAGAGGGAGAAAATTAGCAATCAACCTGTCTCCTTTGCCTGTTAGTGGGTAGTAAGAGTCCTGCTAAAAAAAGACCACATTTGACCTTCAGGAACAAGAGTCCAAGTTGACTTTGCAAGTTTCTGCCTGAGCAAACTAATCAGCCTGAGAAGCAAGTTCAGGCTCAGGCCACGAAACCAAGAAATCAAATGGCTCCCATCCATCTTGGGCCTCTCTTTTGTTATCCAAATTATAACAGGAAAGGCAGATGCAGCATAATGAGGTCCTTCTCCTGCGTATTCACGTAGGGGGCCGGAACAGAGAACAAAGACATCCAATCTTCCGGGAAGAAGGCCCCGAATTTTCTGAATTTTCTCGGGCAGCTCTGCCTTCTGTGAAAGTGCAAAAAGCCACCTAAATGGGACGCCTTGGAAACCATCCCGGGCCAATATGGGAGGTGAGAACTTGAACTTAGGGCTCCAGAGGCCAGTTTGCCTAATTTCCAGACACACAAGAGCAGGAGCCCTCAAAGCAGCGCCGCGTCAACCTTTGGAGGCCTGTCCACCCTTGGTGATGGATAGGGAATGCCTCCCGCCTCAGTCACCACCTGCTCCCCGCAGCATGCTGTTTGCCCGTCCTGAACTCCAGCTCAAAGGCAGCCTGCAACTAGAAACTCAACAAACGGCTGACAAATAGGTCAATAGACAAAGGAGTCCCCGGTTCTCATGGAGTACTGAACTCGTGACTCTCTTGGCTGGTCCTTCTCCAGAACCTATTTCTGGCACCAAGATCACTGGAACCCACAAGCGCCACAGTGAGGGCGTTGGGTCTTTGGCGTTCTCTGAGTACAAGCCTACGAGAAGGTCTCATGAAGTGAGTGGTGCCTATCCAAAGCTCCTAAGTCAGAGAGGACTTTATCCTGCCCAAATCCGATTTTGCTCATACTTGACCTCCAGCCACATTGTGGCAGGCGATTGGTGCCACACATCCCGAGCTCTAGCTCCGGCCTTAGCCTGGCCGATTCCCTGGGTCACTTGTAAGACAAAGCTTTTACAACGAGACGCCTCCCTCCACCACAGTCTTGCTCCTCTTCCTACAAACCTGAGCACGGACAGCAGAACAGGACGCCAAGCGCCAGGAAGACGTGGAGAAGCAGAACAGAAAGGACCTGCTTGTAGAATCGCTGATGGGACAGAACTGTCTGCTGACCGAGCTCAGGCAGGGAGGTAAGAGACTAGTGTCTCTGTGTTGTTGAGTTTGGGCCTGTTGCGCTCTGTTGTTGCAGCAGCAAGTATCTCAACTAGTAAGTTGTGCAAGTGTCTGTGCAACTCCACCTTGACCCCCATAGTTTGCTGGTTCACCTCACATCCAGTGAGGTGAACAGAGCAGGATTGAAAAAGGGACCACTGGGCACAGGGGAGAGAGTGCAGAGAGTAAGGTGCTCATCTTTGCACATGGCTGACCCGGGTTCAGTTCCCAGCACCTCACAGGTCCCCCAAGCCCACCAGGAATGATCCCGGAGTGCAGAGCCATGAGTAAGCCCTGAACACAGCCAGGTGTGGGCCCCCAAATCAAAACAAAACTACAACAATAACCAAAAAGTGAAGGTGCAGCTACAAAATGCTAGACGTTTGGAAAACGCAGGTAGGGCGTGTGAGTTGTCCAGAAACCATCCGCTTCACTAATACCCCATGTAGCTGGAGAAGCAAGAGAGAAAACTATGAAGCTGGAGCCACTGTCACTGTACCCCTGGGCTTGTGGGAGCATCCACTGCCACTGCTGTTGCTTGTTGAACCACTGTCCTATTGAGGTCAGAAAAAAACAATGTGATGTGTGACAACAAGGAGGATTTATTTGGAACAAAACAGATGGGAAGGTAGAGTGCAGAGTGCATTTATGATGAGTAAATCAGAAATTTACTCATCATAAAGTGCAGGTGTACTTTCCCAACTCCTCGACAAATAAATAACAAGTAAATAACTTCCAGAAGACCTCCTCTGGCCCCACAGGTTGGTCAGTATGGGAAATAGTAGGAGGCATAAGGTAAATTGAGTCACAGGTCACTGATGCAAGCCTGTGTAGGCTCTCTCTTTCTGACATCCCAACTCATTTGGGTAGGGTCCTGAATATTAATATTCACAGACGATACCACCCAGTAGTAAACAAGGAAACCTCACTCCAAGGACAATGCGTGTGATCTAGTGCACTAGAATTGCTGTAGCTGCTAGAACCAGCTTGTGGGGGGAGGGAAGAGAAGGACTTGGGCTTGGAAGGACCCTGGGATCACATTATGTTTGCCAGAGAAGTAGGAGACAGAAAGGGTCAACTTGGTTTCTGAGACTGAGAAGATAGGACAGTAGAAAAGGTATTAGCCTTGCATTTGGCCAATCCAGGTTGAATCCTGGCACCACAGGGGGATACCATAGCACTGCCAGGAGTAATCATTGAGCACAGAGCCAGGAGTAAGTCCTGAGAACCCTCATATGTGGTCCAAAATACATACAAAACCAGACAAAGGTGATTTCTTTCTTCTCTGCCTTTCTGTGACCTGCCAGCACCAACCATTGGCAGGACTGCCCGGAAGCAGCTCAGAAGTGTCTGGGTCACGTAGGGGCCAGGTCTGGGTGCCAGAACCCAGCACGCTAGTCTAGTAAATGCTAATGCCTGCTTGGCCAAGTTCCAGATCTCTAAGCCCTCTGAGTGACTGACAATACCTTTCCTTTCCAGGATTCTGGCTGTGTTTCTGCAGAGGCAGGCTCTCGGGAGGAGACAGAACATTTGGGGGGTGAGATGGAGAGTCTCACGTGTGCATCTTGTATTTATCACCTTCAACCCAGCGTGAACAGCTCCTATTGCATGGAGCCTCGTCTCCAAGATGGAAGCAACAGCACCGAGTCAAAGTGTTTCGTACAATAGATTGGCACACGCACCAACTGCTGAACTGCTCCTGAGTGCCAGGCACAATGCCCTACCGTGCGCTTCCTCTGCCAATTCTGATGATTCTGATGACAGGTGCCCCACAGGGGACTTGGGGTTGGAGGGACCCTGGGAATCCATTAGATCTGCCAGGGAAGTAGGAGACAGAAAGGGAAAAGTTGGTTTTTCAGACTGAGAAGATAGGATGGTGGGTAAAGTGCTTGCCTAGCACTTGGCCAATCCGGGTCGAATCCTGGCACTACAGACACTGAAATGTGTCTGGCTGTGTTCGTTTCACTCAAGAATTAGGAGTAGCCGAGGTGAGATTGACCCGCAATCTGATTCCCCAGTCGAAGATTTTTCTTACGGATACCCCGGCACAGCCTCGCTTGCTGAGGTTCTGCCTCTGCTCAAGGGGTCTCAGCAGCCGGGGCCCTGACTCTAGCTGTAATGCCCCAACTGAACCGCATGCTTGCCCATAGAATTCTAAAGTCAAGTGCCCCTCTTTGATGTCGGTGGGCCCCATGGGTGACTTATGTGAAGGAGGGAAGAGAAAGACGGTCACTTTCTCCCCATCCACGTCTGCCATCCGGGACCCGGGGTTACTGGGTTCTTGTCTTGCCTCGAAGAAAGGAATTTCAGGAGCAGACAGGCAGTGAAACAAATACATTTTATTTATTTTATTTGGAGGGTTTTTAAGGTATAGAGGGAGAGAGGTAGAGAGAGGTAGAGAGAGGTAGAGAGAGGTAGAGAGAGAGAGAGAGAGAGTAATACACTTAAGAGAACACACCGGCTTCTCCAAGGCCAGAGAGAGCCCCCTAGACACACTCCAGCATTACACACGAAAGCATGAGAGCACACATCTCAAGAGTGGAGATGTGGGCCACACATGTGCTTGGGTACCACATGTACTTGGCCATGTGAGCGCAAGCAGCACATGGACTCAGGAAGCATATGAGAGCCCTTCCTTTGTTCAAGGTGGCTTTTATAGGGTTTCTCCAACCTGCCCCCCCTCCCCTGTGGGGCTCCTTCCTAGGTAAAAGTCTGTTGCTAAGGAGGTTACCAGGGAGGTTGGGAGTGGCGATGGTCTTCTTTGGGCTGAATCACTAAAGTTATCAGATTAAGGGAGAGGTCTGAGTGTATTCCAGGAATTTCCTTCATGGGGAGGGGTCCCGTCTCCTCAGGGTCTGCTGCTCAAGGTCTTATCCGTATCCACAAAGCGGATCAGCCTTGGAATTTTCCTCCCAGAAATTTTGCCGACCTGTTTCATTGTCCAGGGCCTTTCCCTACCTACCTGCCTACATCACCTTCCCCAGAACTGAAGGCAGGCATGGACACCACCCCACCTTCCTCATATCTTTAGTGCTCATTCCAGGGATTCAGACTTGTCAGATCTTATGGGAAATAAAGACCGATCCCCTGAAGTTTCCAGGCAATTCTGATTCTCCGCCTGCTCTGGGAATCCAGGTCTCAGGCAAGCCAGCTGCAGATGTTGGGATGATTCAGCTCGAGATGATGGTGCAGGATTCAGGGGATTCTGCATTATAATGCAGGGGATTCTGAGCACCTCCACTTCCCATCCCCCAGCCCCAGAAACTCCCCTTCTCAGAGACCCCCAGTTCTTGTCACCGCCACTCCCCTGGCTCCTTCCAGCCCCTCCTGCAGGTCTCAGCTCTCACCCAGCAGCCTGTGCAGAACCACAACCAGCTCCATCCTTGAGCAACTTCCTGCTCTCTTCCCACCCCTCCCCTGCACCCTGCACCGCACAGGCAGGGATCACAGCTGCTCATCTCAGTGTTCCCAGCATCAAGGTCCGCGTCTGCTACCAAGAGGAGCTTAAAAACAGATTGGGAAACTGAGGTGCTTCCAGGCACAGCCTCTGAAGCATGCGCCCTGAACAGAGGCAGCCTTCCCAGAGCCGCCCCAAGAGACTGACCCTTCAGGCACGGCGCCCCTGGACAGCAGGAAATAGAGGTCTCAGCAGGGGTTTCTCGGTTCCCAGGTGTGCGTTCACTTGCTGTGTGACCTTGGCAGATCCCTGCCTCTGTTTGAGTCTTACTTAGGAGCTAATATAGCCCCTGCAAGGAGGGCTGAGAATGGAAGGCGGTTTCCCCGGGAGTGGCTCTCAAGGGCCGCAGGTGAACGGCGCCTTTCTCACATGCTCAGTGTCTGCAGCTCCCTTCCCAGCCTGTCTCCTGTTCCTGCCCAGCACTGGCTCATGACTCATGGGGCTCAGTGGCACTGGCACACGCAGAAGCGAAGGCCACGGGGACATGTTGCCTGGGTCCTACTGTGTCAGCGCAAAGCCAAGATCCAAGACCTCTTTTCTCCTGCGCAGGCAGTTCCTTTAACCAGGGGTTCTAAAGACCAACATTGACTCAAAGTAAGCACTTCCAAACAGTAGGATTCCTTGGCAAGCATCATAGAACACACACACACACACACACTGGCCCTGGTGCCCATGAAGCCCTCTCAACTTCACTTTCTGAGCACTGGTGGGGTGTACCTGCTTGTCACCAGAATTACAGAGTCATTATGAATGTGCAAAGTTCCCACTCACAATGCTACCAGCACTTTCCACACATTTGGACATAGTCTAGTGTGGGCCACCTTGCACCTCATGTTCCTTTGGACAAGGCCAGATCATCAAAGACAATCTCCCTTTCTTAAAGTAATCTGAGGAAAGAGAGAAAGAAAGAAAGAAAGAAAGAAAGAAAGAAAGAAAGAAAGAAAGAAAGAAAGAAAGAAAGAAAGAAAGAAAGAAAGAAAGAAAGAAAGAAAGAAAGAAAGGAAGAGAGAGAGAGAGAGAGAGAGAGAGAGAGAAAGAAAGCCATCTGACCAAAAGCTTTAATGCCCCTCCTTGCCATGTCACACAGCTTGTGTGGAGGTTCTTCCCAGTGAGTGTTCATGCTAAGTTGCAAACAGACACGTGGTCACCATCAAAGGCTTGGTGTATTGAGCTTTGGGAGAAACCAAGAACATCTGAATGTGTCAACCTCCAACTCCTTCATACTGCTGCACAGTCCAACCTAGGGTTTCCCCTCCAGCACACCCTCTGGCATCATCCCTTATGGAACACCAATCCCATAAGCAATGCCCGTAATTGTGGCAGCCAGGGGAACAGTAGTATAGAAGGTACTGAGCTCCTGCTTGTTCCTACACCAAGCCCGGAACTGCAAGGGATATCCATGGGAACCCCTGAGATTGACCTCGTCAATCCCCTTACCACTTGGGAGACGAGACGTGGAGACATACTGTGCCCACCCTTGACCACTTGGCTCCATGGCCCTGCCCAAGATGCTCCTAGCTTCGCTGACCAGAATACGTATCTACTCTTTCTGTCTATTGTCCTTATTCCTATCCAGGGTTCCTGCTAGAAAGAGCCTGGTTGAGAAGGAGAGAACTGGACCTCACTCCCAGGGACGGGGCTTGAACCCCAAGTGTCTTTGCTATGAACAAATCAAATCAGAGCCATGCTGGTGTGAGGACCAATGAGAGTGCAGCAGGTGGGAGGGGCCTCTGCGGTATTGTAAGGGGTCCTGGGAAGACAACAGGTTCTACCGTGATGACTGAGCTCCTCTTGTGCTCAATAAAGTCTCCCAGTCCAGATATGAGCACCAAACTGGGGTTCACTCCTCAGTGTGTGGGCCTGGTTACAGGCTGAGACAGGGTGGGAGAGGAAGGGCTGCGATTTCCGTGGCAGCTCCAGGGTGAATCAATTTCTGACACTTAGCACAGAACATGAAAGAACAAGTTCAGTCCTGAGGAAGCAACCTCTTTCCTGTATATTTGCTCTGATGCTGGACAGGAGAAATCATTAAGGGATTCAAAATAAATCAAATATTTATTTGAGCACTGGGTGCTCAAACAACCAGAGTATCACATTTGCTATGTGATAACACTAAAAGTCCAAAGTACAAACAGGGGAGAAGGTCTCAAGGTCTAACTTGAGTTCAGAGCTTTTCTCATAAAATTACACAGCATATCAGCAGGATTCTCCAGAGTCAAGAGGAGATATGATTGATTGATTGATTGATTGATTGGTTGATTGATAATTGACAAAATTCTGTACCTACAGCTTATCTATCTGTATCTACTTTTTGTTCTTTCAAGTAGAGAAATAGAAACGCAGAGATTTATAGAGAACGAGAGATATATGTAGAAAGCTCATTGATTTGCTCCAGCGGACACCAGTAACATCTCCATTGTGAGACTTGTTGCTACTGTTTTTGGCATATCGAATACACCACGGGTAGCTTGCCAGGCTCTGCCATGCAGGCGGAATATTCTCGGTAGCTTGCCAAGCTCTCCAAAAGCGATGGAGGAATCAAACCCGGGTGGGCTGTGTGCAAAGCAAAAGTCCTACCCGCTGTGCTATCGCTCCAGTCCCTTGTATGTGGAGAGAAAGAAAGAAATAGAGAGAGAGAAAACAATGCAAGGAACTGGCACATGTGATCATGGAGGCTGATAAGTCCAAAATCTGTGGAGTGGAAATTATTGTAGAATCAAGAAGACTTGATATCCTGGTTTCATGGCCCTCCTGAAGGAATAATTTTCTTTCTGATATGACAGTGAACCTTTCGATCTACTCAGGCCTTCAAGTAGTTACACGAAGTCCACTAACATGAGACATAGCAATATGCTTTAATCTTATTCAAAAGCATTATCATGGGGCAGGAGCAATAGTACAGTATGTACAGCACTGTGCCTGAGTTTGATCCCTAGAATCCCATATGGTCCCCTGAGCCCACCAGGAGTGATTCCTGAGCACAGAGTCATGAGCAAACTCTGAGCACAGCTGGGTGTGGACCAAAAGCAAACACAGTAAACATTCTCACAAAACATTTCCAACACTTCAACATATATCTGTGTGCAAGTCCCAGCTAAGCTGACATAAATTTAATCACAACACACAACCTCTTATATACATCTAAAATGAAGATAAAATGTGTTGTTCATCTAGAAAATATTTATAGAAACTGAAAGATTTGACGATCACTATAATAACAGCCAAATTCGTTAAAGCCTTACAATATTTTCTTTTATAACTTTAGCTAAGGGATGTAAGGATAGTTTAATATTTGTAACAATCAATGTAAAACATCGTATCAGATGAAACACCATAAAAGATGAAAATCATATGATTATATTCATGTTGAGAAAGCTTTGACAAGATCCAACATTAGTTTATTATAAAAAATAAAACCTGAACAAAATAGGAATAGAAGAAATTTTCTCAAGAAAGTAGCAACTACCTATAACAATCCTATGGCCAATGGCGATCTCAATGGTGCAAAGTTGAAAACACTGACACTGAGATCAGACACAGGGCAAGCAAGTATATATTTATTCAATATCATGTCTGAAGTTCTAGAAATCAGGAAAGAAAATAAAATCAAAGGGACCCAGAAGAAAAAGTCTAACTGACACCTTTTGCAGATGACATGATAAATTACCCTAAAGAGTTTTCCCAAAAATCTTTTAGAAATAATAAGCCAATATAGCGAACTAGCAGGCTACAAAGTCAGTGCCCTCCCACCCAAATCTGTTGCACTCCAATATGCAAATAATGAACTAGCAAAGGAAGAGATCAAAAATACCACTCCATTAAAGCTGTCCCCAAACACCAAGTACCTAGGAATCATAAAAAAATGTAAAACACTTTATCATGAAAACTATAAGTGATTTATGAAAGAAATAGAAGTGGGCCTCAGGAAACAAATATATTCCATGCTCATAGAATGAAAGAATCAATATTGTCAAAATGATAATGCTAGCTAACTTATTACATAGATGTGACCCATCAAAATTGTGATGACATTCTTCAGGAAACTAGATTGGTCACTAATAAAGTACATATGGAAACATAAAACACCCCGAATAGACAAAGACACACTGAGAAATAAGTAATTGAGAGTATTGTACTACTTGGCTTGAAACTATCTGATAAAGCCATAATAATCAAAACAGCATGGTACTGGAACAAATATAGACTCTCTGACTAATGGATTACAACTATGTATCTCAAAGGCCTTGATATCAGACCAAAATTTTTTTTTAAATGTAACACATTTTAAAATGTTTTCATAAGAATGCTCCAGGACTTGGATCTCAAAGGTACTTTCATTGATATGATTTCATTGGCAAAGATAACTGAAAAAAAAAGAGAAAAATGGACCTACATCAAATTTTTAAAAATTCTGCATGGTAAAAGGAACACAGATTCAAAATAACAGATGACACCCTATGAAATGGGGGAAAATACTGCCCACTCAACATACCAGATCAAAGACATACAAAGCACTCACAAACATAAAAACACAATTCCCAACCCTCTATCAAAAACTGGGAAGAACAAATGAGCAGGCACTTTTCTGGAAAAGAAAAAACAGATGAATTCCCAGTGGGTATTTGAAATGTGCTCATTTGAAATGCGTTCATTATCAAGGAAATCCAAATCAAGATGATAATGAGACACCCTCACCCACCAGTGAGACGAGCACATATCAGAAAGACTGGATGCAACCTGTGTTGATGGGTGAAAAAGAAACTGTCATCCACGTCCAACTCCTGTGGGAAAAAAATTGTGGAAATTTCTCAGTAAAGAATATAGCTTCCATGGCACACAGCTTCTGTGTGTCCCATGGTTCTGCTTCTTGTTACTTAACCCCCATACACAAATACATCCAAAAGGACCTATGCACATTATTGCTCATTGCAACACTAATACAATAGCTAAGTACAATAGCTAAGATATGAGATCAACCAAGGCGTCCAATGACAGAGGAGTGGACAATGCAGGTGTGGTCTATATACAACATGGAATACTCTGCAGCTACCAGAAATGATGAAATCATGCAATTTGCTGCAATGTGGCTGGAACTGGAGGATATTGTGCTAAGTGAACTCAGAAGAAGATCAAATATCAAGTGAAATCACTTATCTGTGATGTATAGAATAACATGAATAGGGAATGCAAGGCACCAAAGTGGAACAAACCTTTTGCCCTAGATCACAGTAATTGAAAGGTCAGAGAAGAAGAAAATGGAGGATGGTGTTAAAAGAGGCAGACACAAGATAATGATAATATGGGCAAGAATTTGGGGCCTTAGACATCTTCATAGGGTAGAGTCAGCAATACTGAAGCATGGGACCTAAACTACAATATTTAATCTTTAAAAACGTCCCTGTTAAGGAGGAAGACTGGTTAGGGAGAAGGAAATCTGATGACATTAGTGGGGGGAAATTTGACATTAGTGGAGGGATTAATGTTGGAATATTGTACTCTTGAAAATCTAGCATGGACAAAAGTTATAACTGTGACTTAATTTTTTTAATTATTTTAAAATTTTAAAAGTTATTAAAATTTAAGTTTTAAAAATTATTTTAAAAAAACTTTATATAGGGGCCAGGCTGGAGCAATAGCAGAGCAGGTAGGGTGTTTGCCTTGCACAGGGATGACCCAGGTTCGATTCCTCTGCCCCTCTCGGAGAGCCCAGCAAGCTACCAAAAGTATCTCACACACACAGCAGAGCCTGGCAAGCTCCCTGTGGCATATTCAATATGCCAAAAACAGTAACAACAAGTCTCACAATGGAGACATTACTGGTGCCCACGTGAGCAAATCGATGAGCAACGGGATGACAGTGATACAGTGATTGGGTTACGAGTTTGATCCAACACACCTTCTTATTTGAGTAGCACAAAACCTGGCCTCTATAGAGATCCATCAACTTCACATCACTACACAACACACAGATGGAGAAAATCCCATGTTTCTAAAACTTTACCTAATCGGGCTCCAAAATTTTTAGAAATCAGCATCTCCCACAAATCCTAAAATTGTAGCCTCCCATCATTCAATTTGTGAGGGAGCTTCTACTTAGGGGAGAATAATAACACTCTTTTCAACATAGAACCCGCTAATTATAAACTATTCACACAGCCTTGGAATGGAGGCAGCAGGACGGTGGGTAATTATTAACATTACTCCCCGTGGAGACAGGGGAGGAAGGGCAGGTCCTTGGGCTGCTGCCTGCTGGGGGCTCCAGGGGGGGCTTGCTCTGAACATCCCAGGAAACACGGTAACATCCAGCATCCATGCACAGGAGCCTGACCCGCCTCCAGGTAGTTCCGCGAAATGTGCTAACTTGCATTCCTGAGATCAGTCACCAAGACGGCAGAGCAAGGAGTAAGGATCTCTCAAGGAATCCGGAGTCTCCAGCAGTTGAAGAGAACTTCAGGAAGAGTCAGTCCAGCTGGGAGACTGGGCACGGTCTGAATCCATTCAAATTGTGGTCACTGAGGTGTGAAGGAGGAAGGCAACCGGGACAGAAGGAACCCAAAGAAAGATCTGGCAGCACGTGGGAGAGGGGAGGGCTGAAGCTGTTAGCAAGCAGAAGGCCTATCATCAGGATAATCATTATTATTTATTAAACATTTAAAATGGTCCAGCTGTATGCTAGCTACTGTCACCGTCCAAGTCATAGAATTAGACCCAAAGCTCCAGAAAAAAACACCCCATCTAATTGGGCAGGTGACGAGAGGCAAAGATGCTGTGCTAAAGGTGATTTTTTATGAGCAATAAAAACTCTCCATTGGGGTAGAACCCTGATTCACATCCTCTAAAAGCAGCTCTCTCCCTCCCGGTGACTCAGACTTATACTGGGAAATGGGTGACATAACATCAACACCTTTTTGACCCCCTTACAGTCCCCCTCCAACACACACACATATATACCATGGCTGCTGTGCATATCAGAACTAATTTTTTGTTTTGATTTGTTTTTTGTTGTTGTTTTTTTTGTTTGTTGGTTTTTTTGTTTTTTTTTTCTTTTTAGGTCACACCCGGCAATGCTCAGGGGTTACTCCTGTCTCTGCACTCAGGAATTACTCCTGGCTGTGTTCAGGGGACCATATGGGATGCTGGGAATTGAACCCGGGTCGGCCGCGTGCAAGGCAAATGCCTCATCCACTGTGCTATTGCTCCAGCCCCTCAGAACCAATTTTTAATTAATCCTTATCATCAGACAATTCTCACACTGACATTTCCACTCTGTGCTGAGAAGAATCCAGCACTTAGCAAAGCATCCTTCAATCTCCAGTGGTCACTGTGCCATTTCTATCCAGCCAGACCCTTGCTAGGAGCCACAGAATTAAGAGGAAAACAGATCATTTCTACTGGAAAGGAAACTTTCAATTTAGCCCTGACCACGCTTATTCTGAATACAAACTCACCCAGGAGTTTAAGAGGTCATGACCACCCTGAGTAAAATCTAACAGACATGCTCCTCATGTCATGTCCTCATTCACTCATTCAAGGATGGACAATGTCCAAGGATCATCATGCATAGCTCAGGAGAACCCCTCGCCCCAAACAAACAAACTAATTTCTACATGCCAAACAAAGATGGCACTTGGAAATCTGCAGCTCTGATGCAACATTAGCTCATTTCCAGAGTTTAGCTATTAAACACAGCCTGATTTATGCTGTACTGGATCTCAAACAAATTTTCACTGGACTTCATTAAATTGTAAGAGGTTAAGAAATGTACTGGGGACAGGGTATATATATATATATATATATATATATATATATATATATATACACACACACATACATACATACAGGGTATATATATATATATATATACACACACACACACACACACTCACACATGCACTTTCGAAAACCTACATGAGAGCCACAGCAGAACACATGTTCGGAATGTCAGAAACATCATCATCAGCTGGATCTACTGGGCTATTATGATAGGGTTTGTGGGTCCACACTCTTCCACACAACATGCAACACACTCTCCCTGTGTCCTTGGTGCTCTATGAAATCACTTAGAATGGATGGCCAAGGAAGTTTGAGAGAAGAGAAGACAGAACTTCAGGACAAAGGTTCTTCACTGGACTAGGACGTGGCTCAGGTGCTCTGTAGCTTACCTGGAGAGTCTTACTGCCTCCCCTTAGGTACATAGCTCCTAGAGGCCCAGGAATGCCCAACTCGAGGACAAAGGTAGGTGTGCAGTTAGAAAACTCCCTGTCCATTCTTTGGCTTGCCCAGGGCTGACCCTAGATGTGGTGAGTAAGGAGCCTCTCTTTCCCCTTGCCAAGGGCCGTGAGCAGCTCCATTTTAGCTGTCTTTGTTTCGTATTTTAAACATCTCTGCCAAAGCTTAGGGTCTTCCTGAGGAAAGGAAGTTAACAATTTCCCAAGACCATAAGTTCTGACCCAGAGCTAAGGTTCACGAAGAGATAACGGGCAGTAGCTAAGGTCCACTAAAGGATTCAAAAGACCAAACCCAGCCAGACCTCTCTGTAGGGTCCTGCACTGTCTGTAACTCTAGTCACTTGACAAGTAACACAAGACACCGTTTTCTTCTAACAAGAATAACACAAAATGAGCTATCTTTAACTTGGACCTAGACGACTTTCTTCCCCACCTGGGAGCCCCTTTGTCTTTCTTTTCCACTTTCCAATAATCTTTTCGAGTTTCTAACTCTGAGCATCTTTATTACTCAATGTCATTCTTGAAAATATTGAAGAACCAGTCTCTTGCTTGCACGCCTGGCTGTCTTCCCTGGGGGGCCCCTCGGAGGGGGTAAACTCCAGCTTCCCTCCCTGCCCCAAGCAGAGCTCCCTCAGCCAAAGACCTCCAGAGCCTTAGCCACAGTCATGCTCAAGGCCCCTCTCCACACGTTCGGATAAGCCTCACGCATGAAGGTACCGGCAGAGGAACCCAGGTGTGTGGGACCCGGGGCTGAGATCTCCAAGCCTGCTTGGATCGGGACTGGGCCTCTTCCACACAGATCCCCCATTTTCCAATAGCTAGGCGGTCACACCCAGGGACTGCCTCTGGAGCCATGTAATCCCACCAACAGCCAACATCCAGAGACTTAAAACCAAGCTCCCGGAAGCAACATCTTATAGCCTACTTCTCCCTCTGGGAGAACCTGGCAAGCTACCAAATTTCCTGCCCATATGGGAGAGCCTCGCAAACTCCCCATGGCAAATTCATACGCCAAAACCAGTAACAATGCTGGATCTCATTCCCCTGACCCTGAAAGACCCTCCAATGAGGCATCATTGGGAAGGAGGAGTAAAGAGAAGCTGCTAAAATCTCAGGACTAGGATGAATGGAGATGTTACTGAAACCGCTCGAGAAATTCAACGATCAGCAGGATGATGATGATGATGATGATGATGATGATGATGATGATGATGATGATGATGATGATGATGATGAAGAAGAAGAAAAACCTGGGAACGTCTGACTAACACAGAGACCCGTCCTCACCTGAATGACCAACTCACTGGCAACCGCCCTGCCAGAAAGGTGTCCAGCTGTGGCCCTCCACAGATTTCCTCCAGGACAGATGAGTCCGTGGACACTGAACTGTCCCTCCAGAAGGGGGCAGAAAGAGCAGAGGAATGCTGGCGGAGGGGACAGAAAGATGGCCAGGTCATGGATGTCCTCTGGAGGGTGGAGAGTGGGACTGAAGGGGGACAGGGTTATGATTTTTCCTTGCAGAGTAAATGAAACTCCGCTTCAGCATGACCCAGGAGGAAGGGAGTTCGCAGGCCCTCCAAGCGTCTTCCCTGCAGATGTGCATGTGTGTGCATGTGCGTGTGCGTGTGTGCATGTGTGTGTGTGCGTTGCCCTTGTCTGAGCTGCCCTCCTGGAGGCCAGGCCCAGAGTCTATCCCCAGCACCACAGGGCCAGGCAAGGCTGCAGGACTCAGTCCAGCCCACCCAGAACCACGAAAAGGTCCCAGAGCCTCCAGGCACCATGGCAAACTCACTCTCTCTTTGTGTGTTCGTAAAGAAGAGAGGAATTAACCTCCTGGTGCCATTGCCCTTTGTTCCCAGCAAAGTCCCAGAGCTCTTTTAGTTATGCTAATATGAAGACCCAGCAGAGGCGGGAACGCCCACTGCAGTCCTAGAGTGAGCAGAAACTGCTCCTGAATGCAGATGCAGAGGCCCCACGGCTCAGAACCCTCGGATGTGTGTGTGTTTCTGGTTCCTCTCATCCCACCCACTGACAATCAGAAGTCCCCACGGTGGATGATGAAACTAAGGGACAGGGATTCTGGAAGGACAGTGTGGCTCTCCTTAGAGCTTAGGGAGCAGGTCAGGCCTTAGGCAACTGGGAGCACTGTCTGTAGCACTGTCGTCCCATTGCTCATCGATTTGCTCGAGCGGGCACCAGGAACGTCTCCATTGCAAGACTTGTTGTTACTGTCTTTGGCATATCGAATATGCCACGGGGAGCTTGCCAGGCTCTGCCGTGCGGGCGGGATACTCTCGGTACATTGCGGGGCTCTCCAAGAAGGATGGAGGGATCGAACCCGGGTTGGCCGCATGCAAGGCAAACGCCTACCTGCTGTGCTATCGCTCCAGCCACAGTGCTAGTCAACTTTTTTCACAAAAAGGAAGACAGCACTAGAACCTCCTGGGTCTGGAAAGAGCAAGGACCAGAATCCCCTGAGAGGTGAAGCGGGGGAGACCCGACTTGTCCGGGAGCAAGTGGGCTTGCCCTGCAGCGGGCAAGGCAACCAGCGGGGCAGCTGAGTTCTCTGCCAGAGCACAGAAAGTGAGGGAGGCGGATCTGATGTGGCCAAAGGCGAAAGACGAGGCTGGGTTCCAGCCCCTGCACAGCGGGCGCCAGGCAACGTGCAGCCCCGGAGTGCAGCCTTTTGGAGCCTCTGCAAACCTCCGGTCCTCTTCCCTGAAAGTTTTGACAGAAAAAGAAAGGAAAATAATATGGTCAACAGGACTCTAAAGCCTTTTCCTCCGCAAACCATTTGTCTCTGGCAATTCTCCCTGCCGGTTGAGTCTTGGCCTGATTAATTAGCACTTTTGCAGTAAGCCAACCAGTTCTTAGAGAAGAACAAAAGAAGTGTGTGTGTGTGTGTGTGTGTGTGTGTGTGTGTGTTGTGCTGTGTTGTGTTGCGTTGTGTTGACACCTATCCCAGCCCCATCCTAGAGATGAGAATGTACTACTTCACTGCAGGGGTCCACTTGTGAGATTGGGGGGAATTGGGAGAAGGAGAGGGGGTGTGTGAAAGGGGACTGGAGAGAGGGAAGGCCTCGGAAGAGTGAAAGCACACGCAGAGCAGAGAAGCCGGGTTTGACTAATCCCCATTCAGAGGCAGGGGTGAATATCCAAGGAGAGAAAAGAAACAGAACAAAAAGGCTCCTTCCCACTGGGGAATGCAAGCACCACCAGTACCACAATGATTAATGATGCAATCAGGCCCCAGAAGCTTCTCAGGTTTCTGTGCAAATGAAGAGAAAAATTTGAAAATGCAGCTGAAACCCGTGCCCCAGCCTTCTGCAGTGTAACCGGAGGCTGTTCAGAGCCACAGAGCAGGGGGGAAATTCCTCAGGGGAGGAAGGGTCCTCTCGCTCGCTCCTGCTGAAAGGAAACTGAATCCCTGTGAGTCCTAGCAAAGGGAGGCCCTGTTCTGGGTGGCTGGCAGCTGCGGCAGAGAAAATTCTGGAACGTTCCCTAGACAAACTCACACCAGATACACACCCCACTCCCCAACTCCCCTCCCAACCCACAGGAAGTTCCAGGTAGACACCTGAATGTGGAAGGAGAAATTTTTTTCTGTCCTTTCACGCCTCTGACTGACTCTCGATCCCCTCAATAAACCACAGGCGGGTTGGCAGTCCGCCACCGTCCCCTGAAGAAGGAAGGCCCCGGTGTGGTGCTCTCAGGCCACAGGTGCTGAGACATCACAACAAATGTCCTTTTCACCTGCTCTCCTTTTTTTTTTTTTTTTGCTTTTTTGGGTCACACCTGGCAATGCACAGGGGTTACTCCTGGCTCTGCACTCAGGAATTACTCCTGGCGGTGTTCAGGGAACCATATGGGATGCTGGGAATCGAACCCGGGTCGGCCGCGTGCAAGGCAAACGCCCTACCCACTATGCTATCGTTCCAGCCCCACACCTGCTCTCCTTTGAAGGGAGGCCTCCTGAGAACCCGGCAGACTCTTGCCCATGTTCACGAAGAAGCATCTACGGCCAAAGCTCAAAGTTGTCTCTTAAATGTTTTGAGAATTGTATTTCAGTATAACTGGCTTCCTTTACAATGCTTTGGACTGGAGCGATAGCACCGTGGGTAGGGCATTTGCCTTGCATGCCTTGCATGAGGCAGACGGAGAGCCCAGCAAGCTACCGAGAGTCTCCCACCCGCATGGCAGAGCCTGGCAAGCTCCCCATGGCATATTCAATATGCCAAAACCAGTAACAAGTCTCACCATGGAGATGTTACTGGTGCCCGCCCGAGCAAACTGATGAACAAGGAGACGACTGTGCTACAGTGCTATGATGCTTTGCTTTTATTTGGCTCTTTTAAAGTCGTCAGCTTTGAGAGAGAACCCTGGGCATCCCCAGCCCTGGGCAGGGCAGGCTAAATGCTGTGTGATGAGTCACCATTGCAGCAGCTGCAGGCGCTCGGGCTCTTGGCTTCAAACAGTCAAGACTGCAGATCAAAGGGTCATATTCAGAAAGTACAATTGAAGGAAAGGGAAAAGAAAGCAGGGAAACTTCCACATTATGGGTGGGGGTTCCTAAAGAAGGAACCCAGTGAAAAGCAGAAACTTTCCCTTAAAGGGAGGGGGGTGAGTATTTCTCTCTGATGTTCCAAGCATATGGGCCATTGAAATGGACAAAGGAATGCCCTTCTGATGTCCTGGTCCAGCAGGACCTAGGTCATCTAGATTATAAAGCATCATTGTTGGGTGGGGGGGGGGCGCTGGAGTGATAGCACAGCAGGGAGGGCATTTGCCTTGCATGCAGCCCACCCGGGTTCGATTCCCAGCATCCCATATGGTCCCCTGAGCACTGCCAGGAGTAATTCCTGAGTGTAGAGCCAGGAGTAACCCCTGTGCATCACCAGGTGTGACCCAAAAAGCAAAAAAAAAATAAAATAAAATAAAATAAAAAATCACTATCCTGACCTCCCACACGGATGATTCCCTTTCTTCTTGCTTTTATGGGGGCCACACCCAAATGTGCTCAGAGATGGCAGGACTCTGAAAACCATATGGGTTGGTGCTGGAGCGATAGCACAGCGGGTAGGGCGTTTGCCTTGCACACGGTCGACCCGGGTTCGAATCCCAGCATCCCATATGGTCCCCCAAGCACCACCAGGAGTAATTCCTGAGTGCATGAGCCAGGAGTAACCCCTATGCATCACCGGGTGTGACCCAAAAAGCAAAAAAAAAAAAAATACCATATGGGGTGACCGGGATGGAACCTGGGTTAGCTTTGTGTAAGGCAAGTGCCCTCCCCCCTCCGGTCCCTGATTCTCTTTCTTTAGGGCCATCTCTCTAGTCTCACCCTGACTATCCTCCCTTCACCCCCATCACTTCATTGAACCCCCACAACATCCTTTTCAAGGCGGCAGAGGCGCCACGTGTGGCGGGGCAGGACCAGGATTTTCTTCCCCACTCCCCCAGCAGCTTCCCCCGTGACTCTCTGCTCTGAGCCCTCTTCCCCTTATTCCTGCCTCACAGGGCTGTTTTGCTTTCCCCTGAATTCAGGAGACCAGCTCTGTCCCAAAGCTGCAGGGCACAGACTGTAATGATCTGAGGATCTCACCAAAGAGTCTGAAAGTCAAAACCAGACCTGAGCTCAGACACTCTGTGACCGCTGGGCCTTACACTGCAGCTGGCACCCAAACTGACCGACACCGTATGTGGAAAGAATGAACAGGTCAGAGTGGGAAAGGTGAGAGCGGGGGAGGCACGTGTGTCAGGAGGACTGTGAGACTGAGTGAGGACTCACTCGTGAAGCATTCTGCAGGCCCTGGGGAAGGCCAGAGAGTCCGCAGAAGGACGAGCTTTGGGTGTATTCTTTGTGGTGCACTATAATAAGACAAGAAAACCAGTGAAGGGGAGAGAGGGAAAAGGAGTGATGGAATAACCCATCGTGGGTGTCATGATGGGTCTCATTCCCCTGACCCTGAAAGAGCCTCCAATGCAGCACCGTTGGGAAGGACGAGTAGAAAGAGGCTGCTAAAATCTCAGGGCTAGGACGATGGGGACGTGATTGAGACCGCTCGAGAAATTCGACGATCAGCGGGATGATGATGATGATGATGATGATGATGATGATGATGATGATGATGATGATGATGATGATGATGATGATGATGATGATGAAATAATCCCTGGCCAAGTCCTTGCTCATGAATTCAGAGACTTTCCAACCAAGATGGACCAAGATGGTAGATTTTTAGCCAAGTCCTGAGGGGAGATGCTGCTCACCTAGGCTGGACCTCACCTTTTCTCTTGGCCTCCCCTTCCTGCCCACCCCTCACTATCCCCTCACCACCACACATACACACACACACAAGAGGCAGTGTTCTGGGGTTGTTTGCTCTTGCTTCCTTGGTGACTAACTGATGTCTAATGCATGCTAGGAGCTTGACCTTTGATTTAATTAATGAACTAATAGTGACTTTGCTTTTCTACATGATGCCACCACCCTCTCCACAGCATCTGTTCCCTAAGTGACCTCAGCACTCTTCCATGGAAAAATTCCATGGGGTCTGAGTTTCCACTGCTTTGAACCTGGAAAGCTCTGTGGCCAAAGGTCTTCCAAACTCAGTCATGGTGAGGTTTCCACCCAGCTCTCCGGAAACTCCTGCCTGCAAGTCTTCTCAAGGGCCCCAGACCATTGTCCCTACTGGGCCCATCAGAATTCTTTTCCCACAGGATCTGATGACTGTCCCCTGTCTCCAAGGTAGCACAGGTAGCTGGCACAGATGCAGAGGTGAGAAGGATGCCTTGGCACCAGAGAAGTCAGGGCCCAGCTTTATAAATAATTACAAACAAGGATCAATGAAGGGTCCGGGAAAGGGGCCACCATAAAGGTCGCTCCCTTGGATCTCCACCGGGCTCTACCTACACAGTTGTCTGCAGACAGTGGCCAGGTGGTTCTGGGGGAGAGGCGGTTGCTGCTGGGA
The DNA here is from genome assembly GCF_027595985.1 of Sorex araneus. Taxonomy (NCBI): domain Eukaryota; kingdom Metazoa; phylum Chordata; class Mammalia; order Eulipotyphla; family Soricidae; genus Sorex; species Sorex araneus. The sequence goes on from NC_073303.1 coordinate 208,210,065, forward strand.
AGTTCAGTATACCCGGGTGAGGTGGAGGAGAGTGAGGCCAGAAAACGGAGCCAGACACACTGAGCAGGAGAGACCCAGGGGATGTCACCTGCCAGGACCATGTCCTGACAGCAACTGCGGCACTAGAGGGGCTGCGGGGGCTGCTCCCATAGGAAGGGACATTCACGTGGGCACGCTGAGGCAGGCAGACCCAGAGGCCCGGGTCTTTGCTTCTCGGCTGTGAGGACTCACTGAGTGCACGGAGCACATGCAGACCAGCTCTGTCCAGGGTGCACACCAGCTGCCATCCACACCCCCGGCACGACACTCCCGGCCTAGTGCCACTTGTCCCTCTGAAGGCTGAGCCCAGAGTCCACTTGGGGGACCATCCTCCAGGAGATAACACTGGCTAGAGATGCCCAGAGCCAGGGTCGGGCAGAACTACCTAAAACTAAGTCTTATTTGGTGACGCTCAAGCCCACATAGGGGTGGGGCTGTGTGTGCACCTGCATTGACCACCCTGAAGGGGGAACCACCTAGACCCTAGAACCACAGGGAAGAAATGAAAGAACTAAAGAAAATGTCCACTGCCTTTGAGATGGAAGCAAGGCCCATCCAGGCTATACCCATTCTTCTTTCCAGCCTTCTCAGCCACAACCCCTCAGGAGAAAATGTGCATATCCCCGTTTGCTTATGCCAGCCAGCTCTGCCGGGCCTGTTTCCCAGCCTCACTAGACAGGGGGTGACCCCTGAACCTTCCCAGGATGGACCACCACCTTCAAAGCCCACCAGCAAGGACACTGCATGAATTCCTGATCAGATCCTGAGAGTTCTCCTTTCTCCCAACCTCTGTCTTTGATGTAGGGGCAAAGAGTCATCATTTAAGGAGCATCTCTGTGGAAGTAACAGTGCAGCACCAATCTTAAGTATACTTTGCCAAAATAAACACTTTACAAAAATAAAAGCCAAAGAAGTCTCTGAACCTAGAATAAAAGCCCTCGCAAAATTATGATATCCTGGGCTGGAGCGATAGTATAGCGGATAGGGCATTTGCCTTGCACACGGCTGACCCAGTTTCAATCCCCAGCAACCCACATGGCCTCCCGAGCACAGCCAGGAGTAATTCCTGAGTGCAGAGCCAGGAGTAACCCCTGAGCATCACTGAGTGTCTCAAAAAGAAAAAAAATAGTTATGATAAGCCACAAAAGGAATCAGTTTAGAACTTCTGACACCTGAACAGAAAATATGCCAACAAAAGAAACATGAAATATAGGGGGTAGGGGGAAATATCCAAACATTGATAGAGGGAAATTATCTGAGGTCAAAGGGAATGGAATTTTCTGGGACAAATGAACACATTACCTATAACAAGTCAAAAGCCACACAACATCAGACTGTAGAGGCAAGGGCCCTAGTAGGCCTGGAGAACTCCAGGGGGTCTAAGTTATGCAACGTGGGAGTGAGGTGAGAAGCCTGAAGAACAGGATCAGCTGACAGTCGTCTCAATAAGAGAGAAGGAGAAAGTCACCCAGGAAATAGTGACACTCCATACTGGGGACAGGACAATGCAGAGAGATAGAGGAGTGGGTTGGGGGGCGGCATGGACACCATGGAACAGACAGATGGTGCTGTCGAAACTCCGTAGACATCTGGGGCAATCTTTGTTAGATCACAAAGACACAGCACAGAAACCAGCAAAAATGACAGTGCAACAAAACCCGTGGGAAAAGCCAGTAGACGCTGTGCCAGGCACAAGAGTGTCGAAGAAAGGTGCAGTTCGAATAGGAACGACTCTAAAGCCTGGAGTCATCTGGGCCGTGATGGCGTTTGCTCCCGTGTCTGAAGGGTCTGAGAGAAACCCCACGACCCAGCAGGCAGAATGGAGGGGAGGCAGGGCCCAGCATGTGTTTCTCAGCCTCGAATCCAGTTCCCAGTCAAAAATCACGGGATTTGGCCTCAGGTCCAGGCCTATAAGACCAAACCAGCATAAGTCGCAATGAAACAAGTGTGGGTCCAGCTGACTCAGGCTGGTGCCATCCTGGGCCCTAGGTGGGGGGGGGGTTGAGGGATTGTAAAACATGAGGGGTCCTCCTCATTAGCAAAGACCTAGCCACGAAGGCTGCCGGACATGGGAAGAAGGGTAATGAGAACCCCAAACTTCATGTTCCATTATGAGCAACCCAAACTTCATGTTCCACGAGCACCCCAAACTTCAGTGGGTAACATGAAAAAAGCGGGGAATGTCCCCTTCTCTATATGTGCCAGGATTCAGGCGGGCATGACCCAACAGGTCAAAACTTTGCCCCCATGAGGAGCCAGCCTGGTCACCTCTTCTTTCCCTACCCCATCCACGTCAGTCATCATTCTAGAGCTGTTACCGACTGGATTCCACCAGACGTCAAAAGACCGTGTGGCCGCCCACCAACGAGATGGTCAGACTTCTTTGTCAAAGCCCTGAATGAATGGTTTGAGGCTCTTCCTGTTCCTGGAGCGAGCAGATATCATTGGGCTGAACTTGCATGCGACAGGGACAAACGGAGACGTTACTGGTGCCCACCTGAGCAAATCGAAGATCAACGGGATGACAAGTGATACAAGTGATCCATGTCATCTGTCCCCAACTCTCCTACAACCCAAGTGAGGACATGACACCCATCCTACCGCCCCGAGTCATCCCTGAGTCTGAGCCACACTCTCCGTTTGCACCTCCTCATGCATTTCCTGCATTTCTGTGTCAGCACAGACAAGTCCTCCAGAGACGCAGAGAACAGTAAGAGTGATGGTCTTCCAGGCCAGGGTGGGCCCGCTGGACTCTCAGCTGCCCTGAAGCCATTGTCTCACTCAAAGTCATGAATGACCACATCCTCACTCACAGAGGCCTACAAGTGTCCGGCTTTGGTTGTCCTGATGCTCTTCCAGACTTCAGGGCAAGGAAGATGTGGACTGCAGCTCTCTGCCCCGGCCATGGTGGCCAAACTCAGATAAGCCTTAACCTGAGCATTCTACCCGCCGGTCACCCCACCTCTGTCTGCAGCCACTGTGGACAGTAGGGCACGGTCTGGCAGTGTCCAGCCCACCGGTCATTTCACAGCCACGATGCACAGGAGGGCGTGACCAGGCTAGCCCAGCCTGGTCATCCTTGGTAATGGAAAGGGGAGGACTCAGTCACCTCCAGTAGGGTGGGGCGGGGTACCACAGCCTGTCTGGGCACCCCGGGGCCCCTCCCTCCTTCCTCTGGCAGGCTGCACTGTGTGACTGACACAGGACCAAAAACGCTTTTCCTCCTAGCCGACCAGCAATCAGAGAATCAGCATCCCTCACTCTCTTCTTACATCTTTTAAAATTTGTTTTGGTTCAGGGCCGTACCCTGAGGGCCTGGTGGGCCCCTGAGCTGGGGCAGTTGGGGGGTCCGATTGCTCTGAGCTGTGCAGGGGAACCAAGTCTTCCACAGCAAGAACGGTAGCCACCTCCACCCCGGGGCATGCACCGGGTGCTGAGCTGGGTACTCTGTTCCACCCCTAAATCTGACGCTATTCCTATTACACAGGCTCCCTCCCCGGCAGGGCACCCCACGCCTCCCCATGAGATGTCCCCACCACACTCACCCCCCAGAGACACAGCTGAAGCTCAGACCTACACCGCACGCAGGCAGTGTGGCTCTGTGGGGGAACCTCAGGGCTCAAACAGCACACACAGAGGAGGGACAGAGCACGTGGTACTGAGCACGTGGTACTGAGCCTCCTGTTCCTCCCCCACAGCTCCACCCCCCCCCATTCTGTCTGCCTTTGGGGTGTCCTCATTTCCTCCCAGTCCCCACCTCCTACTTGTTTTTCACTTTCTTCTCCCGCTTAATTTCTTAAAATAGAAGAATTTTCTGAAACAGATTACAGACTAATGGTAGTGTCAATTCCCCCGAGCTCGGCAAAACGCAGACTTTTCGTTTGAAGTCGGAGAAAGTGTGTTTACAGGGTGTCTCTTTCCCCCTGAGGTCCCAGCATCCTTAGGGAGCTTTCCAGGCCCTGGGGAGAGCTCCAGGAAGCCACCGAGGAGATGCGGGTACTCCTGTCGCTGTTCCTTCCTCGGGACTGGGTATGGCCACAGCCTCCCGGCCCCAGCTTGCAGGGGTCAAGTCCTGGAGGGTCCTACGACCCCTGGTCCAGCACCTGTGAGTGCCGGGGAGGAAGAAGGCAGCGAAGGGATTGAAACAGGGATCCCTTCCAGAACCTTCTTTCGCAACTCACGGATACTGGACTCCAGAATGCCGACTTCCAGAGTGTTTCTTTGGTATTCGGAGGCTGCTGTGGCCGTGGGCATGGGTGGTCCCAGCGGCGGCTCCTACCCTCCCCTGGACCTGCGGGCCTCCTGGCATCACGTTGGGGAAAAGCAGCGCCCAGTCAGACCAGAGAGGATTTGGCGTTGACCACCCCTGTGAGAAGCTGCGGGGGGAGGGGGGGTGCAGAGTTGTCACATCTGAATCCTCTAAACCACAGAATGTCACTTTCCCTGGCCAAAGATTCGGAACAAAGGTCACCCTTGCTCTGGGGACAGCCCCACCCTAGAGTCTCCCCTGGAAACCGCCTCTGAAATCCCCTTTCTGTCCGCCTCTCTCATTCTGTCGGGCCCCACTCCCAGCCCAAGGGGAGCGACATTGCACCTCTCCAGAGCTGGGCAGCGCTCTGGCACTCAGGAAGGTGTGTCCAGCCTCCGCCTGCTCACCCCTGCCTCATCCCAACACACACACACACACACACACACACACACACACACACACACACACACACACACACACACACTGTTCCTGTGACTGTCCCAGGGACCCTTCACGGTTCCACGCTCGGCTCTCCCAATCTCTAAACCACTCTGGGTTTGAGCACAGGGCCCCACAGCGTGGGCAGCTGGCCTGGCTGAGGGTGGAGACATTTGTCGCCCTCCAGGGCTCGCCAGGGCGGGTAACTCGGAGACAGCGGTCTGTCTCACAGGAGGACTCCCAGGGTTGGCGCCACAGTCTCTGGAGAGTGTTTCTGCACTCCCACCATGGCGAGGCAAGTGCTCCTGGCACAGTCTCTGTTCCAGAACCCCCTCTGTGTGCTCCAGGGACGGATGGGACTGAACTTCCCCTGGGAAAATCCACCCTACGTGCTGCTGCCTTTAACAACCCACAAGGTCAGAGCTGGCTCTGCCTGCAGTACATGAGAGATGGTACCCATGGACAGACACACAGACACACACCCAGGGACAGACTTACACAGACACACACAGATACCCACGAACACACCCAGAAAGAGATAGACACACACCCACATAACACACAGGCACACACAGATACATACCTACAGACACACAGAGACACATAGACACCTGCAGAGATACACACAGACAAGCTCGCACACACACACAAATGCACACACAGAGACACATAGACACCTGCAGAGATACACACAGACAAGCTCGCACACACACACAAATGCACACACAGATACACATAGACACATACATGTTCACGCAGGCACCTATTCCCAAGTAGACACACACTCACAAAGTCAGACACAGGGGGGACACACATACATATACATACAAGACATACAGTCACACAGCCATAGACAAACACACAGAGACACACACACAGCGACACAAAGAGTCACACACACAGAATCACATGCACTGACACACCCACAGCACACACAGAGACACACGCCCACAGATGCACAGGCACGCACAGGGATCTATGCAATCACGCACACGGCAAGGTAGTCCTGCCTCTACTGCCTCTACAAATCCCCTATGGGGATATGTGCCCAGCCCCACCCCTGCCCCTCCCTTTGCCGGCTGGAGACCCTAGACAGCTGTGGCAGAGAGCTGGGCTCCCGCTGGCCTGCCCTGGGGGTACGTGGTGCCCTCGAGTGTAGACAGAGGAGTGTGTGCCCCCATGACTGGGTGTGTGAATTCTGGCCAGTCTCAGCCCCAGGGGAGCCCTGGCTCACCAACCCCACAGTCAGCTGTGCCCCCCCAACTCCCCCACCCCGCCGCCAGTCACCTAAATATTCCTCCCCTGCACACTCTGTCTCTGTTCACTGGAGCATCAGCTTCCCCGGTTTCTAATCTCGTCCCACCTTCCCACCCACCGCCTCTGTCTCATTCTGGCTGGAGGCGCCTCAACCCCCTGGAGCTCTGCCGCCAGCCAGGGTGACAGGCCCAGTTCCACGTGCCCTGACTGAGGCACCCCTAGAAATTAAACGGCCAAAAGTTAGGTGTGTGGGAGTCACACCCACAAACCACCTCCGGCTCAGCTATACAAGCTTATTATTGGCCTTATTTCAGAGACCCACAGGTAAATCTTGAAAAAGATCAAAAGCTGGAGTTAAGCTCAGACCCACGCATGGCTGAACAGACAGGGTAAATTGGAAGGGGGAGGGCGGGTTGGTCTGGGGTCCGCCCAAGCAGAGCCCCCAGCATCCACTTGCTTCCACAATCCAAAATCACCGCCATACCCCCGGCCTGACTCCACCTCTCAGGACGGACCTCACCGAGATATAATCTGCTGAAAATTCTGGTATGCGAGTTTTGTGACTAAAATCCCCAGGCTATCTCAGGTGGGCTACCTCCCCCCACCTCCCTGTACTTCCAGAAGCCGCAGCAGTCATATCCACATCCCAAAGCTTCCTTCCAATTAAAAAGCTACTTCAGCCTTACCATCCCAACAAAAATATTGAATGTCCTGAACAAACACCATGACCTCTTAGCACCTGTACTGCAAACCCTAATGCACAAAAGGAAAAGGAGAGAGAGAGCAAGAATGAAAGTGCCTCCCATAGAGGGAGCTGGGGTGGGGGTGGGGTGTTGGGGGACGGTGGTGGGGAACCGGGGGATATCGGTTGTGAGAAATGTACACTGATGGGGGGATGGATGCTGGGTCATTTTATGACTGAAACCCAATTATGAACAGCTTTGTAAAGGTCTATCTCAAGGTTATTCGATTTTTCAAAGAATTTAGAAAAGATAATGTGGAGTTCATGTCTAATTCAATCAGCTTAATCAATGGTTGACTAAGTAGCATACTCCTACATTAAAAAAGATAATTTAAAAAAATTAAAAGAGAAAAAGAAAATTTATGGGGTTATGTTTTGTTTGGTTTTGCTTTTTTCTTTGGTTTGTTTTGGGGGCCACTTCAAGGGCTTCTGAATCTTAAGAATCACTCCTGACAGGGCTCAGGGACCATACGGGGAGCCTGTGATAGAACCTGGGTCAGTTGTTTGTAAAGCAAACACCTTACCCACGGTACTATCTTGTCTCAGAGGAAAAGGAAATTTGTAAGGGTACATTAATGAGGCTTTCCCTTTAGGTTGTAAGACCATTAGTAGGCTTTGAAGATAAAGGTAGACACTTTTATGGTTGATAAGGCTGAACCTATGAGAAAAAATATTATCTGCCCACCCCCCCTTTGTCAAAAGCATGCATCACATAAATTATGCAGGGGGCCAAAATCTTTCAGAGCCCCTCCCATCCCCAACTCTACCCCCGCACACCCTCACCTTCTTCCTCCTGGATTTCAAATATACTCTATAGCATGTATTTCCTTAAAAGAATTAAACAGCATTCCTATTCTTTTTATTTTATTTTATTTTATTTTTTGATTTTTGGGTCACACCCTGCAAGGCACAGGAGTTACTCCTGGCTCATGCACTCAGGAATCACCCCGGCGGTGCTCAGGGGACCATATGGGATGCTGGGAATCAAACCTGGGTCAGCCGGGTGCAAGGCAAACGCCCTCCCCGCTGTGCTATTGCTCCAGCCCCAGCATTCAGATTCCTTGGCCAAGAACGCTCAGTGCAAAAAGCAAACCACCCAGCCAAGATGTCCAGCTTCCTCACCGAGGGGTCTGGGTGCAGCTGCCGGTGTCCACACCCCAGTGACAGGCTCCACAGAACTCAGGCCTCTGACAAGGCTCGGCAGTTACTGGGCCGATGCCTCTCTCCACGTTTTCCACATGGCCAGCGGGCAGTGGGATGGACAGAGGAATCTGCCACCCCCCTCAAGCCTGTGCCGTCTTGTGCTGTCAAGTGCTCCGTGGACAGGCTACAGACATGACACACGCTTCTTAAGGCTCTCCTCCGCTGCCCCCTCGCTGCTGGGATTTTCAGACACACTTACAGCACACAGGAAGACCTCCCTACCAAAAAAAACCCCCACATAATTGGATTTTGATTATGCTTACCAGAGCTCAGTCTGGTTATGTTACCCCTGCACAAGACCAGAAACAGCGACCTTTCCCACCAAGGACACCTGTAATCAGAAGTTACTTGTAGAAAATCTGTTTCGTGCCAGCCATTGACCAGCAATATAGTATTTACGCTCACAGCAGCTCCACCAAGGAGACGCCCCCGCCCTCCGTCAGAAGGGCTCTGCTGTTGACTGGATTTTTGGTCACCTTGGATCTGGTTTACGAACCTTCAGTTTCATCGTCTGTGAAATGGAACCTGTAGACAAAACTTTTGTGATGCACTGGGGGCGGAGGGCGGGGGGCGGGGCAGTCTTTGGTGCTCAGAAGCTACTTTTGGCTCTGTGCCTCTGCGTCCAGCCACAAGGTGCGACTCCTAGTGACTTTTAGGAGACTATGCAGTGCCAGATTGGGTGCATCAGGGCCGACTGGAGCGATAGCACAGCGGGTAGGGCGTTTGCCTTGCATGTGGCTGACCCAGGTTCGATTCCTCCGTCCCTCTCGGAGAGTCCAGCAAGCTACCGAGAGTATCTCACCTGCACGGCAGAGCCTGGCAAGCTCCCCGTGGCATATTCAATATGCCAAAAACAGTCACAACAAGTCTCGCCATGGAGACGTTACTGGTGCCCACTTGAGCAAATCGATGAGCAACGGGACGACAGTCCTTCTTCCGTGCCATGCAAAGCACGCTCTCAGCCTGCCTAGCCCACTCTTCACCCCCATCTATTGTCCATCGTGATGTCATGCTTTAGGGAGCAGATGAGTTCATATGTGAGATACGGTGAGTGGCCAACGTGATGAAAGTTATAATAATGATAATGATGATGATTGCAATGATGGTGATGGGCATGGTGGCAGTACTAGAGGAAGGTGATGATGATGGACATTTTGGAGTCACGATGATGGCCATGGTGATGACAGATGGTGACGAGCAATCATGGTAATGATGGGTATAAGGCGGTGACAACAGTTGTAGGCCATTTCGTTGATGCTCCACAGAGTCCAGAGACATTAGGACGTTTTTATCAAGTGCACGGATCTGGAAAGAGCAGGACGATCTGGCGGGTCCCACAGCCGGTGCTCTCTCCAAATGCCCCATTACCTTTTCCTGATGCTCCTTTCAATTCCCCACTCGCTTCTCATCTCCATTATTCCTTCAGCGGCTTGACACAAGTCCTCCCCCCTGTCCATCACGATTTCCTTCTTTCTCCTTTTTTCCCCAAGTATCTTTGCCTCTGACCTTCTTCACATAGACTTGGAATAATGAGCTGCTGCCAGGAGGAGCACTGGAGTGTGAATTGCCAGCCCTCCTTGCATCCTGAACATCTGGTGTCTCCACACCCAGCGGAGTTAATGAAATATGTAGAGGCTGGGTGCTACACACTCGAGGGTCCCACCCTCCCTTCGCTTTCAATTTCCTTTTTGAAAATTTACTTCTCCAACACAATTTTCTTCTGGTAATAAATATTTAAATACTTTCTTGCCAGGTTGGCAGCTTAGGAGCACTCCTGACGAGCAGCTCCCAGAGCCCGGCTCACGTGGGCCTGCCGGGAAGGCTCCCTCGGGACGGCTAGGCTGGATCATGCCCAGAGTTCTTTATTCCTCTCCGCCACAAAGGACTTTTCCCTTTGTTTGTCCCCGGGCCCCACTCAAGGACCACATTCCAGATGGCCGAGATGGCTGCCACGCCTCAGCAAGCGTTTCCCTGCCGTGGCCACCTCCTCCCAGACACCCAGTGCTCCTCCCTGCTGCCAAATCCAACTCCGCTCTTCCTGTTCCCGGCTTGAACCCCTACAGCAGCCCCAGAGATTTGCAAGAGTAAAATTCCAAACTTGTGAACACACTTCTGAAGTCCCAGAGGCCAGAGTGCTACCCCGCACCTCTCCACTTCACTTCACACTCAGATACCTGCAGGTCCTCTCTCTCTCTCTCTCTCTCTCTCTCTCTCTCTCTCTCTCTCTCTCTCTCTCTCTCCTCTCTCTCTCTTTCTCTCTCTCTATTTCTCTCTCTCCCTCTGTCTCTGTCTCTCTCTGTCTCTGTTTCTCTCTGTCTCTCTCTGTCTCTGTCTCTGTCTCTGTCTGTCTCTATTTCTCTCTCTGTCTCTCTGTCTCTGTCTCTCTCTCCTCTCCCTCTCCTCTCTCGCTCTCTCTCTCCCTTTTTCTCTCTCTCCTTTCTCTCTCCCCTCTCTCTCTCCTCTTCCTCCTCCTCCTTCTCCTCTGTGCCTCTTTCTTTCCTTCTCCTCTCCCCCTCTTCTCTCTCCCCTCCCTATCCTCTTCCTTCCTCTCCTCTCTCCTCTTCTCTGTGTCTTTCTCTCCTTCTCTCTCCCCTTTCTCTTCTTTCTCTCTCTCGCCCCTCTCCTCCTCTCTCTCCTCCTCTCTCTCCTCTCTCTGTCTCTCTCTTTCTCTCCTCCTCTCCCCTCGCTCCCCTATTCCCTCTCTGTTCTCTCTTCTCTTGATCTCTATCTCTGTTTGTCTCTGTCTCTGTTTCTCTCTCTCTGTCTCTCTCTCTCCCTTCCTCTCTGTCTGTCTCTGTCTCTGTTTCTCTCTCTGTCTCTGTCTCTCTCTATCTCTCTGTCTCTCTCTCTCTCTCTCTCTCTCTCTCACACACACACACACACACACACACACACACTCACACACACTAGCTCTGTTTCCAGCTCCCTGACACTCAGGACTGGTCTGCAGTCATGTCCTGCTCACCCTCAGCTTGAACTCCTTGCAGGATGGAAAACACCCTCCCACCTCCCTGCTCTTTCTCTCCTGGGTGTTTCCAGGACTGGGCTGGATTTCATTTTTACTACCCAGAGAAACAGTCTCTCCTTAGGCATGCAGGGGACTCAGAGAACCACCAGAGAGTCATTCCTGTGGCAGAACTGCTCCATTTCAACTAAACAGCACTGTAGCACTGTCATCCTGTTGTTCATCAATTCGCTCGAGCGGGCACCAGTAACGTCTCCATGGTGAGACTTGTTGTAATTGTTTTTGGCATATTGAATACGCCACAGGGAGCTTGCCAGGCTCTGCCTTGTGGGTGGGATACTCTCGGTAGCTTGCCGGGATCTCCGAGAGGGGCGGAGGAATCGAACCTGGGTTGGCTGCGTGCAAGGCAAATGCCCTACCCTCTGTGCTATCGCTCCAGTCCTAAATACAAGACACTGGTGATCTACCCACCCACTGTGCACCTCATGTGGGTATTTGCCCTCGTAGCCCCTGAGCACCAAACAGAGTAGATTTCCTGGGCACAAGATGACCCAGACCTCCATGTGGGATGGCCCAGACCTCCATGTGTGAGCTGGTATCACCCAGTCCAGTCAGTGAGACAAGTAGGTCCCTGGTTTCCCTGACCTTCTTGGGACACCTTCCCCCCTCACCTCCAAAGGGGGAAAATAGGCTCCGAGCTGTAGACAGCCTCTTGCTGCTGCCACAGGCCAGTGTGGGAGGCAGCAGCGACTCATGCTGAGATTCTGTCTCCTTCTCTCTGACAACTCTGTCACTAGCGTCACTGGAGGGCATGCGGGAAAGTCCCCAGGTGTTGGGACCCAGGGCCTTTGTGTCAGGCCAGAAGCCACAGCAGCTCCTGTGGAGGACGTGGCACTAGATGGGTCTACCCCGTCCCCATTTTCCAAGTGGAGGCAGGTCTGCTAGCCAGGAGTTCGGGAAGAGCACTCATCCCTCCGGGCTTTCTCAGCTGAGCCAGCCCCACATTGTCCAACGTGGAGGAGTAGGTGAAGAACACTGGCACGGTTGCCAACATGCACAAAGCCAGGTCCTGCCTTGTGGGGCTCTGAGGGGCAAGGTCTTAGGGCCACGGCCAAAGAGGTTACGAAAACGCTGCTGGCCCGCCACAGTGAATCTCGCTGAACCCTTACTGCCACAGGAGCACTTACTTCCATACGCGCATGTGGGCTCCACACATCCACTTAGTCTGCTCAGAGCCCTGCAGCCAGGGCCAGGGCCACTATGACACTCTGACAGTGAGTACCGTGTGACAGGCAAGAGGGCCCACGGTGAGAGTATCATACTGAGTGAAATGAGTCAGAAGGAGAGGGACAGATGTGGAATGACTGCATTCATTTGTGGTATATACCACAAATGAATGTGGTAAATATTTAAATACTTAAAAATATACATATATATATACCAATAGATATTTAATAAACTGGAGCAATAGCACAGCGATTGGGCATTAGCCTTTCACGCGGCCAACCCAAGTTCGATTCCTCCACCCCTCTTGGAGAGCCCAGCAAGCTACAGAGAGTATCGAGCCTGCACAGCAGAGCCTGGCAAGCTCCCCGTGGCCGTGGCATATTGGATATGCCAAAATAGTAACAATAAGTCTCTCAATGAGAGACATTACTGGTGCCCGCTCGAACAAATCGATGAGCAATGGGATGACAGTGACGGTGATATATTAAATACTTGGACTGGAGCGATAGCACAGCGGGTAAGGCATTTGCCTTGCAAGCAGCCCACCCAGGTTCTATTCCCCCGCCCTTTTTGGAGAGCCCATACACCATCTGCATACCCTTCTCCCTACCTAAGTGATGTGAGCAGGACACTTGGGTCACTGCCAGAAGTGAGCCCCACCTGCCCCCCAGCCTTCTCTCCTCTCTGTGCCCCTCACCCAACCTCAGATCGGAGGCGCCATGTTTGGGCCCATCTCCAGGCCCCTGGACCCGCCCCTCAGGCGTCTAGCAGGCCTTGCCCCCCTATCTTTGCTTTCCCACCCCTCCATGTCCAACCAGGAGGGTGCCCTTCACAGCCGCGTGCCTGCGAGGCTGTTGGCAGTGCCCCTTTGTCCTGCATACCTGACCTCTGGCCATCAGTGCCCTCACTGCCCGCTGCCCCTCCCCACCAGGACTCCGGGGAGGACGGGGCTGATTAGTGCTCACCAGAGGTCACCACTGGCAGGTGCTTGGGGAGCAAACGGGGCTGAGCTGGGTGATGCTGGGAGGAGACCAGGAGCCCACAGGCCACGGCCATCTGGGCCCATCCTGAGCTACCCCAGTGACCCCCAGATGGGAGCTGTGTGGAGCTTTGTCCCCGTTTCCCGTCCAGGGAGGCAGCACTTTTCATCCTGTGAAGAAGCAGCTCTGGCCCTGGACAGTCTGGGGAGAAAGAGACGGACGCATCAGTGTCCTCCCGCTGAGTAGCACCGGAGTGGACACGCGGGGCCAGTGAGGACCAACCACACGGTCCTCTCATCACCTCCTGCTCCAAGTCAAGGGGCAAGTGCTCCCCCACCTCACTCTTCCGGGGAGAACATCAGTGGTGGAACCAGCTCATCAGCCCCTCTATTCTTTTTTATTTCTTTTTTGCGTCACACCCGGTGATGCTCAGGGGTCACGCCTGGCTCTGCACTCAGGAATCACCCCTGACAGTGCTCAGGGGACCCTATGGGATGCTGGGAATCGAACCTGGGTCGGCCGCATGCAAGGCAAATGCCCTCCCCGCTGTGCTCCAGCCCCAGCCCCTCTATGCTACCCGAGACATCCCTCCCGCCAGGCAAGTCTCCCTGGAGCCCGGCGCAGACTTTCCCTTACTTTCTTCTCCCCGAGTTTTCACGCCGCTTTTCTTCCTCTCCACCAGACCAAGAAGCCAGAAGGGAGCACTGTGAGCTCCAGAATCTTGCACCCACGTCCCAGGGTGGGTGCTGAGGCCAGACTGCATGCGTAGGGCCAGCCCTGGTCACAGGTGTCACCTTGTCAAGGTGCTCGGCAGGCATCCTGCTGTCACCCGGGCTCCCCAGCCCCTGGGCACCTCCTCCCTCCTACACACACCCACTTGGACTTGTCCCTTCTCTCTCCCGCCTTCCTTGCAACCAGCGGAAAGCCACCTTCCACTTCCTTTGCGGGAGAGAGAGACGTGTCTGCAGGCAAGAGAGCCCGCGCCTCCAGCAGCCCGGCCGAGCGCCCGCGCCACCTGTCAGCACTGATTTCCAAACATGATTCTATTTTGAGCGCCAGAACGCTGAAGTCACCCCTCACTGTCTTGGCAATTGCTTCTCTCTCCTGCCCAGGCTGAGTCCCTCTCCACGTCAGTGAGCCCTCCGCTGAGCTGCCGGCATCTTTCCGGGGCAGCGAACACGTGTCCTCCTGCAGATGAACACTTCACACCTTCCGGTAGCCCCAGCCCCCCGCCGGTGGCTTCTCGCCGTCCCCCTCCATCCTCTGATGACAGCTCAGCAGACACTCTTCCCCATGTATCCTCACCTGCCCCTCGCTCCACACGGTGCCGTCAGAAGCAAATGTGAGAGCGTCAGGAAATACCGATGCGTGGACAAAAGGGACCAGGGAGTGGGAGCTCCGGGGGGTACAGGGTTTGGGGCCACGCCTGCACCCCCCCAGCTCATCTCTGGGTCTTTCCCACTCTGCTCCCCGCCTTCAAACACACCTTGCACCAGTGCGTTGATTTTATCGGGGGGCTGTGCTCTGCTGGCTCTCGGCGCCCCAAGGACAGGAATCCTTCCCCAGAGGATAGCAACGGCCCCTCAGTCCCCATGTCCACGAGGAGATTGTAGGTGTGCACACAGCCAGCCGTCAGCCAGAGCTGCCACGGGGCCAGCTCTGCTCATCACAAAGAGCCCCCATGTTTTGCCTGGCTTTATTCTGACACTCCCCACACCGCCCTCCTGGGAGCTGTGGCAGGGAGTCTTCGGTCTCCAGACCACAACAACCACGAATCCTCTCCAGCAGCCGCACCACGGTGGCCAGAGAAGAGGGGGCTGGACCCCAGGACTCATCGATGGGTAAAGCACCCTGTTTGCTATGTACTCCGTGTTTATAACATACACTTCATGTTTATTAAAAAGCCTTTCCAGGCGCTGGAGAGAGTCCAACAGGTAAGGTTGCCATACGCAGGGCTGACACAGATGTGATTCCCTGCATTCCATATGATCCCCCAAGCACTGCCCGGAGTGATCCCTGCAGAGCCCTGAGCACTGTTAGGTGTGGTCCAAAAACAAAAACAAAGAAATATAAAGAGCCATAGGGCATGGCAATAGTACAGTGTGTAGGGCGTTTCATTTGTACGCAGCTGACCACACTTTAGTCCCAAGAACCCCTACAGTTCCATGAGCCCACCAGGAGTGAACTCTGGGTGTAGAGACAGGAATCAACACTGAGCACTGCTAGTGTGGCCCAAAAAACAAGAAAATTAAACTAAAATTTAAAAAAAATTAAAAGCTTTTTTATAAATCATTTTATTGAGTTCATACACTTCTGGATATTTTATTAGACACTTGGCCAGCTGAAGCTGACTTTCACTGTTGCTGAACACTATGACTACAGGGTTTAGAATGACTGAGAAGTCTTTCCATCCTGGCAGCTGACCTCCACTACCCAACCGCCGTCATGATCCAGGCCGCTTTCCACACACTCAGGCCGAGCCTAACACATGAGTGAACATACTCCAACACAACTCGGTTGCTTCATCATCATAAAGGGAAATATATATATATACATATATATACACAAACATATATGTGTGTATATATACATATATATATTATATATACACCTAGTTCTCCCTCTGAGAGAACCGGCAAGCTACTGAGAGTTTCCTGCCCACATGGGAGAGCCTCACAAACTCCCCATGGTGAATTCATGTGTCAAAACCAGTAACAATGCTGGGTCTCATTCCCCTGACCCTGAAAGAGGCTCCAATACGGCACCATTGGGAAGGACGAGTAAAGAGAGGCTGCTAAAATCTCAGGACTGGGACGAATGGAGACGTTACTGAGACGTTACCAGTAACAATGATCCCTAAATATGATGCATTATGTGATCCTGTGTACTTGATGTGAGCAGCCCCTTATGTTTACAGTTTGTAAGACATTAACAAAAGGTATCATTTTTTTTTTTTGCGTCACACCCAGCAATGTACAGGGGTTACTCCTGGCTCTGCACTCAGGAATTACCCCTGGCAGTGCTCAGGGGACCATATGGGATGCTGGGAATTGAACCCGGGTCAGCTGCGTGCAAGGCAAATGCCCTACCCACTGTGCTATTGCTCCAGCCCCAAGGTATCATTTTTATTCAGATGTAGAGAACCCACTAGTTGGGATTTATAAAAACTTATTGACAAATTAATTGCAATAAAGATTTTTTAAAAAGCTGTTCATCTCAATAGAAATATTATGCTCTGACTTCTAAATAGCAAAATGAGAGATTCTGAATAACTTTTGGAGATAAGAGCATGCTTCTGGTGGAATGAATTGGAGATATGAATCTGAACTTCTTGATACTCTTGCAGGTGGACTTAGGATAGAAGTGCCTTGAGTACTCAGAGTAATGAAGGTACTTCTGTGTACAGCCAAGATTACATAACAAGGACAGAATTTACCCTCATACGCAAAACAAAACAATTGAAACTGGCAAAAACGAATGAAGCAAAGATATGCAAGACACTGTTCTTAAGGCAACATAAGATGATTCTCAGAGCTGGGGGTAAAATGGGGTGAACATTAACATTGCCTCCATGTAAAGTGAGGTGAGCGCTGAGATTGTCTCCTGGACCACCCAGAGGAAGTGTCAAGGAACAGAACAGAAAGCACAGGAGGGTCTTGTGGACTCCCAAAGCTGAGGAACTGAGAGCCTAAGGATCGGAAGCCAAGGCCACAGAATCCACAGAATAGCATAAGCAAGAGGAAACTGCTATAAAGAAAAACCCTTGTAACTCAGAAGATCTGCTTCAAATCTTCCACTGAGAGATGATCAGTATGTTCTCAGGCTGTTGAAAGAACAGCTCCAGAGGAATGAAGCCACAGATGTCCATCACCCAAACAGACTGGGAATAGTGCCCACCAGCCATACCACAAACTTCAGGACTCATGGGGCCTCAGGAACGGCGAATCCGAGACTTAGAAGGAGCACCCCTCCTCAAGAATCCTGCAAAGCATCCAGGAACATGGATCAGGTGCCTCCTTTGCATGGGGGACCCCCAGATCAGAGCCCAAATATCTTTAAGGCAAGAACACAAAAGGATCAAGCTGCTTCCAAATATTAACTGTGGCCCAAAACAACGTTAAGAAATATTTTAAGGTTACAGAAATACCCAGAACCCCAAAGTAAGACTCAGAAAGTTCTTGTATCAATCAAAATTTAAGTGGCACGTAAAGAAGCAAAAAGAACTATTCTCTTCTCCATAGAGGCAGGTGTTGGGTAGGGGTTTGAGAGAGAAACTGGGACTTCGGTGGTAGGAAATTTAATCTGGAAAATGATATGACTGAAATCCAATCATGAACAACTTTGTAAGAGTATCTCACTGTGATTTAATTTTTTTTTAAAAAAAAGAGAAAAAGGGAAAAAAAGAGAGCACTGAAATGAAGAGCTCAGGCCTTTCATCAAACTAAACCTCCACTGTTACAGATATTTAATTGGCAGATAAGTGTGTGTAAGAAAACACGCAACCCGGAGATTCTTCTTCCAGCTATTTATTAAGAAACCTTCTCATGCAAATGGAAAAAAGGACGAACGAAGCAGGGACTAAGGACAAACGAAGGAAAAGGAACCAGGGGGAGCCCCTAGCTAGGCAGCTTCCCTCCTTATATACCTCTCGCTGCTTGTTTTCGCCCACGTGTCTGCATCTGATAGGTTAGTTACAGCTTATGGGCGTGGCAAGACATCCTGTTTCCTTATTAGGAATTGTTTTCGAAGCACACAGGTGTTGTTTACGAAGAGCGGTGCAATTTACAAGCACAGTGCAACTGTTGTTGCAAAGCACGGTCCTGGAGGCTCTCCACAAGTGTGTAATCTATAAATAACTGGTGTGGGGTCTCTCGCCAAGTGTGAGTTCGTTGGCCATAAGCTGCTTCCCCACCCTACCCCGGCCTGCAGCCACCGCCAACAGACGCATGCAGGAGGGAACAGGGCCACCAAGTGGTTGGTAATCAGTTGCTGTTTATTTCAATCTCAGTCCCGCTGTTTATTCCATTCTCCCCGGTCACCTATTCCAATGTCACTGAGTGCCCCATTCCAGTCTCACACTGCCCCTCCTTCCATCTCCTACTTTCCCTCATGCTCCTCTCCCCACCCCAGTCTCAAGGCCTTAGCTAGAGCCCAACCTCCAATGGTTGAGGGTAGCAACTACACACAGCTCACCGGCACAATCAACGTATGTAAAGCCCTTCACTTCCTTCCTGGGAAGCTCTTCTAAGACAAAGATCTGCTAGGAGATCCTCTCACGGGCAGAATTTCATCTAAGAACATACTTCTCCTTTCCTTAGCCCAAAAACAACCATCTTAGACTTACTTTCTTTACTAATAATCTTTCTACTAGTCATTTTGTATGGACACAGTAACAGATATATATTAAGTTTATAGGGTGACTCTGCTGGGGACATCTCTTTACAGATCCCAGACTACAGTCCTCGGGCAAGATAAATTCTTCCTAATCCCTGCAGGGTCCTTGTCCGGTCACTTCTCCTTGGTCATGACAGAATTTGTCCACAACCATGCTCTTAACTTATTATAAGTTTTATGACGCTTGGCCTGTCCTGTTTTGATGCCAGGGTAGCTTACAGCTTGCCCTGGGTCCATCCAGTCCCTTTGTTGGGACCCTGCTTTTGGGGTGCTAGGAACTAAAGACAACTGAGGCTTAAGTCAAGTAGATATGGCAGATGCCCAGGAGTAAACATTCAGAGTCAATTAAAGTTGCAAAAGCATAGCACTGTCTTCCTGTGTCTATATGAAAAGGACATTGCTCTAAAGTAAACTATGCAAAGGACACAGAGAAAGAGAAAAGCAGTATTCCACCTACAAATACAAAATCCGGAGTCCCTAGAAGAACCTGACCTTACAAGTCACAGGGTCTGACTTGGGGATATATGGGATCAACGATAGGGGGGAAGCAGAGCACAGAGAAGAGGTTAAAGATAAACACAGAGGAATGGGAGTGCCTCAGGAGCACTGTGAATGGTGTAACCCAATAATTCCAAGCTCCCTGTGGCACGGGAGAAAGGACAAGCCAATGTTATCCTACAGATAAGAGCATTAAAAATCACCCCCAGGTCCGGGTGAAATATGAAGAGCAGTGGTGTCCCCAGAATGAAGGCACAGGGACACCCCATTTCAAAAGGCACTCACCTGTGCAGATGTAGGTTAGACCAATATACAATAGATAAATACCTTGTAAGAATTACAGGAGCACAAAAGCAGCAAATTGAGCCAACAGATGGCATAGAATAATCCCTAAATATTTAACAAATTCCAAAGAATTCAGAGAAGAAAGAAAAGAGAATAAAAAACTGATAAGAAAAATAGGAAACAAACAAAATAGTGGACTTACAACTAAGAGCATCAATAATCATATCAAATATAAATGGAGATTCTTTTTTTTAACCTCCACCTCTGTAGGAAAATTTTACATTGTCTTACGTACAGTGTTTTGCAAATCTTTTCTTCATTTATTTCTCCAGTTTTTATAGTTTTGTTATTTTATTTTGTTTTGTGTGTAAGGATATAAGCACGTCTATTTATAATTGATGTATAAATTTGTCTCCAGTTAAACTAAAGATATCAAGTTGATTAAAAAAATCAAATACCAACTATATGCTACCTATAATAAATGAGCTTAATGCATTCAAAAACAACCAGGTTCTCTATCACAAAGGATTACATTATACATCAACAACTAAAAAACTATGGGGCTGAGGAGATAGTACTCTTGTCTTACACATACCTGACCCGGGTCTGATTCCTGGTATCCCATATGGTCCCCTGAATCCACCAGGAGTAACTCCTGATTGCAGACTCATAAGTGAGCATTGCTGGGTGTGATATAAAAATGAAAAAAGAAAAAAAAGACATAACTGAAAAATTTCCAAAGTTTTGAAACAAATAACTTCTACCTAGCACATGAAACAAAGCGAAGGTTACCTTAAAAATCATTTTTAACTGGGTGAAAATTAATACATGATATTTGTGGAATGAAACTTAGGAAACTTTTATAATACTGAGCACCTTTACTTAAACTAAAGAACAGTCTTAAAGCAACTGCCTCAGCCTTCACCTTCAGAGCTTAAAAGAGAAAAACAAGTCCAAATATGTAGAAGAAACAAAGTAAAGGAAATATAAGAATAAAAAAAGTAATTAAAAACAGTAGGTTAAAAAAGTTAAACCAAAAACTAGCTTCTAGTTAGATTACTAGAATTGTTAACCCTCTAATTAGACATCAGGAGAGACGTTGTGTAATGACAAAAAATTACCAAAATCATTACTGAAAGAAATTATTTTTTATAGATACTGTAGATACAAAAAGGATAATATAACTGTACTGATTAAATAGTGTTTCCCCCAAAATCATGTCTGAGACTTTTTAATTAGACCTTATTGCAAATTAAGTCTGAAAAGAATTAAGTAAGTTAAAGCATGATGAAGATAGGTTGTTAAAGATGTGAAACTTTCCATACAAATAGCAGGATCACCTTTTTAAAACATCCAGTGGAAATTGTTTCAGTTACTAGAACAAGTTAGTGAATTTAACAAGGTTTACCAGTCACAAGGATGATGCATAAGAGAAGACAAAATCATATTTTATATCCTAGCCAGAAAAATAATCTGAAAGTTTTAAAATACCAATTTCTTCAAAAAATATTAAAAAATGGAGACAAACCTAGTCAAAATGATTTGAAAATTATGAAGCATTGTTGAAAAAAATGAAAGAAAACATATATCATAGATCTGAAGACTCTGTTGCAAAGTTAATTATGAAATTAATCACAAAATTTGACATAGTTCCTAAGAACTTTCTTCCAGAATTCTTGTACATATTGACAAACTGATTATAAAATTTATGTGTAAAGCCAAAGGACTTAGAATACGCAAGACCATTTGAGAAAGACACTACGCCTACTTTAAAGCCACGTGGTGTTGCCATAAAGATACATAGAGACACTATTCGCACAGAATTGGTGGAGCCCCCAACTTGAGCAACCTTGAACTTACTTCCAAAGGACCACAGGAAAGGATGAAGAGTCCTGCCTGGTCGTTTGGTCCAGGGGCAGCAGAAACACCTCTGTCCCTGTCCACCAAGATGAGCCCCCTTCCTCCTGGGCACCCCAGAAGCCACAGGCAACTACTGAACGGGACCTTCTGTGTACATGTGTCACCCTCCCAAGTTCTCCTGGCCAGGTGCTAGAGACTCTTTTCTGACCATCAAGGTTTCTGTGTCCGCATGAAGGGGAACTCTTCCTGGGCCCTGTGGGGGTGGTCTGACTCTCATGGTCCCTCTGACAAACACGGGGCTGAGGACCCGGCCCTTCTCCAGCAGTCTACAACCCCTGTCATCTAGCGTAGGGAGAGGGAACACAGACAGTGCCACGGGACTTGCACTGTGGCTTGTAGGCATTGGGTGGGTGGAGGGGACAAAGTACTCCGCATCCCCTGGGGTACTCAGTGTGGAAAACATTACCGGAGATGGGGGGGATGCGCCTGCCATGCACTGCCAGAAGACAAGACCTCGCTTCTGGAGCTCACAAACGCAGCCCCCAGGAGGCGGCATTAAACTGAGTTCTAAGATCAGCCCCCCCCATCCGTTCAGTGCTCCTTAAGCTGTGCTGCTATGGGTTAATAATGAGGATGGGGGCTAATGAAGAAGATAGAGTAGAGGGAGGAGAATTAGGACTGGGAAATTATGTCTAAAGTAAAAGACCTCCCAACCACCCCTGTGACAATGGAGATGTAGCTGTAAACTGAAGAACCGTGGTGACTACAATACCTTCCAGAACGTTCTCAAAGGCCAGTCCAGTGTCCCAAGAGCTTATTGATGCCAAGTTTGGCAGGCCTCTCCCCATTTCTTCCCTTTGCCCTCTGCACTGGGATTTGTGCAAGGCCTGCCCTGACGCTTGAGTTTGGAACATGGCCCTGGGTGGGTGCTCTGCTGACAAATCAAAGAAGCCCGAAGCCACCAGGAAGCCTCTGGAAGCCCCTACTTCCTCACAACCAGCTTGGGCCTTGGGGGAAGACACCGTAGGTAAGAACTAGTCCCCAAACCCTGCCCTGGGCCCACCCTGTATGTGTGAGTGCAGTTCCTAGGGGGATTAGGCCAAGGCGAACACTAGCTGCAATGCTCAGACACAAAATGGGCTCCACCCAGGAAACAGCCGTGAGTGCTTTGAGAAAAAATAGCTGTTGCCTTTGCTTCTGCAACGTAATCAGTTATGGGCGACATGTCTGGGCTGTCTCCAGTCGAGCCACGCAAAGTCTCTGCAGCCCAGAGCACACGGTTCCTCAATGAAACATGTTCTTGACTTAGGCTTGATCCATGGTGCTCTTCATGCCTTCAGTCTTCACTGAATTTGGCAGCTGAGCTTACCACTTTGATTATAAAGAAAATTTGCATATTTACATATGTAAATATGTAATTTACAGCTTTACATGTAACTTTACATATTTCAAATGTTCATTACGGTGTGATACAGGACAGGACTTTGGGCTGTCCTCTCTGCCTTATGTTGGATATAAGTTTAGGGGGACTTAATATGTTTGTTTGTCGGCCTAAGAGACAAATAAATAGCATTTTTTTATTATTAAGTATTATCGCTGTGTGGGAAGACTTTGCTGTCCTGACAACGTTGTTTAGAGCCACTACTGTACTATCTTAATATTTCAACATGATAGTTCCTTTTGTAGGCATTCTGTGTATAATATATTTGGAATCACTAATTTCTGTTAATTGGCAAAAATAGCTTATCTTTGTAGAGGTGTCTGGAATAGATTATGCTACAATATTAATTACAAAGAAAGATTGGAATTTTTACTTGCCAAATTACTGCTGGTATGAAGGAGACGTGGGTAGTATGCTGTAGGTAGAATTCTTCCACACTTTTATCTATTTACAAGATAAATGAGTCATGGGTAAAGCAGAAACCTTCTAATATTTCAGATTAAATGAATTTGAGATTTTCATTTAGAACTTTTTATTTTGTGCTTTATTTAGAACTTAGTGATGTTTTTATGATCATCAGAAACATGCCATAGAAACTTTATCTTTGCTTATATTAATTAGTCTATAATAAAATTGGTTTTATTATGTCCTTTCACATAAAGTCAGAGTTTCCAACACCTTCCGCCAGTGCTGAGGACTTAGCCCTGTGCATTGTGAGCCTCCAATATTGTATCGCTCGGTGACACTCCTGAATATGGTGAGTTAGTCTCCTTACACTGCTGCTCTCACACAGTCCACAAACCAGCAGTTGAACACTCCTGAGCTGGGCCACATAATTATTGCTTAAATAATTTTGCAGTTACAACAAGAGCCTCCTCGAGTGGTATTATGGATTCACCACCAGAATCTCACCATTCTACAAGGAAGCGATCATGGACGTAAAGAGAGGGATTCGGGAGGGAGATACCATTTCACTGAAACTCTTCAGTGCCATCCTCAAGAACGTGATGTGACAACTGGAATGGGAAGGAATGGAAGTGAAGATAGACAGTCAGCAACTACACCACCTCCGCTTCACTGATGACATCTTCTAATAATACCAAACATTAGCCAAGTGGCACAAATGATGGCCAACTTCGATTTGGTTCAATTCCTCTGTCTCTCTCGGAGAGCCAGGCAAGCTACCTAGAGTATCCCACCCGCATGGCAGAGCCTTCAAGCTCCCCGTGGTCTATTCAATATGCCATAAACTGTAACAACAAGTTTCACAGTGGAGACATGACTGGTGCCCGCTCAAGCAAATCGATGAGCAACGGCATGACAGTGACAGTGACATTATTAATAATATTTCTCAAAATATCATTTTTTTACCAAAAAAGTTTTCAGACTGTCTAGAATCACAGGAAACAATACTTTAAATGATTCGAACAGATTTGGGGCAACATCTCAAGGAGACCTTATTGTATGTCTGCCACATTTTAATTCTAGAAAGTAAAGAAGTCATGATAAATGTAATCTACATTGACAGACATCAGTGCTACATGGTAGATAGATTTACACTTGTTATATTTGACGTTTTCTGCAATTTAAACGCTCTACATTTAAATGTAGAGCTGAAAACTAGTTTAAAAGAATGTACATAAAATATTCATGGTCTTGTCCTGTGGGTGGTTATGTTATATAGGCAATTTCTTTTCTTCCAATTTTTCTGTACTTTCCTAATTTTCCTATTATAATATCTGACTTTTATAATCATTAGAAAAACAAACTCACCTTCCAATTTTCCAACAGCCAATCTATTTCATGCCTCTGGGCTTTTGCTACAAAGCAGAACATTTTATTAAAGTCTTGTGTAGAGGGAAACGTGCAAGTGAATTGCTATTTGACAGCAAATACTCCTTAAATAAAATGAATCAGAAACTCAAAGTTGAAATCAGAGTTCAGAGATAAATCCTCAGGTACATGGACAGTTAATCTTCAATTAGAGAACAAAAAATATGGAGTGGAAAAAGGAAGGAAAGCTTCTTCAAGAAATGATGCTGGAAAAACAGGTCAGTCACATGTGAAAAACCAAATTCAGACCAATCTCTAACGCCATGTACAAAAGTCAGATAAAAATGCATTTGAGGAGTCAAAAAGATAGTACAGTAGGCAAGGTACTTGCCTCGAACATGACTGATCCATGTTTTATTCTCAGTACCCCATCTTGTCTCCTGATCCCTGAGGGCAGAGTAAGTCCTGAACACACTAAGGTGTGACTCTAAAACAAAATGAAACTAAAAAAGTCATTAGAGACCTTGTTATCAGGCCCATATTCATATTCTATATTGAGGAAAACATAGGTAGAACATTCTATAACGTTGAATCTAGAGGTATCTTTCATGATTCAATGGTATTGGCTAAGCAAAGGGAAAGATAACAAACGGGATTCCATTAAACTAAGAAGATTCTGCACTGCAAAAGAAGCAATGACTGGAATAAAAAGAGACCCGACAGATTGAGAAAGAATATTTGCCCTTCACTCATGTGATAAAGGGTTTATATCTAAAATATATAAAGCACCAATGGAGCTTTACAAGGAAAAAAACCCAACCCATCAAAAAATAAATAAAATAAAGAAGATCAGATACTTCTTCAAAGAAGACATAAAGCACTGCACTGTTGTCCCGTTGTTCGTCAATTTGCTCAAGCGGGCACCAGTAACGTCTCCATTGTGAGACTTGTTACTGTTTTTGGCATATCAAATATGCCACAGATAGCTTTCCAGGCTCTGCCGTGTGGGCAGGATACTCTCGGTAGCTTGCCAGGCTCTCCGAGAGGGATGGAGGAATCAAACCCGGGTTGGCCATGTGCAAGGCAAACGCCCTACCCGCTGTGCTATTGCTCCAGTCCCAAAGAAGACATGTGCTCATCAATATTTATATAAAAGCAATGTTCTGCATCACTTATGATCATAGAAGTGTAAATCAAAACAACAATGAGGAAACATCTCATACCAGTGAGACTGACACATATAGCAAAGTACATAAACAACTGGTACTGGCATAGATGTGGGGGAAAGGGGACCCTCACCCCCTGCTAGTGGAAATGTCTTCTGGTCCAGCCGTTTTTGTAAGACAACACTTCTCAATAAAACTAATAATTGGGCTTCCATATGGCACAGCAATTCCTCTTCTTAGCTTCTACCCACGCATTCAAAAACTCTATTCAGAAAACATGTTCACACTCTGACGTCCATTGTAGCACTAGTCACAAATAACCAAAATCTGGAAAGAACCCAAGAGTCCGAGAATTGCTGAATGGATAAAGAAACTATCATACACGGACATCATGGAACACCACTTGGCTCTCGGAAAATACGGAGTCATGCTACTTGCTGTGCAGTTGTATCTGGAGAGTGTCACGCTGAGAGAATCGTCAAAAGGAGAGAGACCAGCACAGGATGGCCTGTCGTATGCCCAAGAGATAAAGAAGCAGAGTAGGGGGACATCCCACCCCCAAAATCAACAGAAACTGAGAACTGATCTTAAAGAAAAAGTTTACTGCTGGAGCGAAGGGTTAGGGAAGGACGCTGGGACGACGGTGGAGGGGAGTGGGAACTGGTGGGGGGCGTGGTCCTGAAATGTTTCATGCGTGAAATCCTCCCATCAACAGCATTGTAAACCATGGTGCCTAAAATAAAAAAAATTAAATAAATGAAGTTTTTAATGACAAAAAAGTAAACAAAGGAGGGGTGCAAAGAAAAATCAATTTTGTTACCTATCAAAGCTAAAAGTGTCTTCACTTAAGTTCAGAATTTTATTCCTATCTAATACAACGATTGCTTCTTCGAGAAAGAATCCCTTGCTTTATTAAATTCATTCATCCTGGCGTGGCATTTGAACGTGGGTGTGCATAGGTCAGTTGTTTGCCTGTCATTGAGTCCCCTTGTGTGCCTATCAAAGACTGCGACTTTTCTAAGCAAAGGGCCTTTGGGAGCTAAAGGAACAAATACCGCCTCACAGTCGATAATCACAAACTATATTCCAGGTGTATAGTTTAACTATACACCTGGAATATAGTTTTAGTTTTTCTCCCTGCTGGGCCACATCCGGGTCCCTGATGAGGCCTGTGAAAGACAAGTAATCAACAGCAAGTAAGTGAGTTCATTTGGGTTCATGGGATCAGGTCTTCACTGAGTGCTCTGAGTCAACTACTCTCTCTCCTGCCTCCTGAAGTTGGGTTTGGTCTCTCACTTCCAATATTAGAAAATAATCAATTCTATGGTCAGCCTAAGGTCCGTGAACTGCTACATCAGCACCCCCACCGCATACACCTCAATTCTTCCTGCCACCACCGTCCCACTCTGCCCCGACAGCCTACTAGCTGCCCTTCCACTCCCATATCCTCACTGACTACCCTGCCCAAGGAGACAGTCCTTGCCAAGGTCAACCCCACTCCCTGCTTGCTCCATCCTCGTCCCCAGCTAGCACACCCCCTCATTACTGCACACCCCCGCACACAGGGACCAGCACACACTCACATACACCACCAATAAAGCTACTCCTACATGAATCTCCATGAATAAATCTGACCTCCACAAGCCTGCAGTTCTGTAAATGCGTTGCAGGTCTGTAGGCTTTTGTGTATACAGATGGTTATGGGAGTTGGGGGGTGTGAGGGGGGAGGTGTTCTCTTATATCCTTGTATTCTGGCTCCCAGCTCAGCTGTGCCTGAGGTAGCAGCCTTCACCCACAGAGGGAAGGGCAGGGGTTTTCAAGGACACGGACGACCTACTCTTCCTTCCAGTCCTCTAGCACCCAGCACAAAATGGACACAGAATAAGTTCTTTTATCACGAACTAATGAGTCACTGAAGCTCATGACAATTTATTTTGAAACTCAGAACCCATAGATAGAAACAGAGCTCAGAAACGTGGGTTTTCCTCCCCGTCTTCCTCCCAGTCACCCAGAACAGACTGCACAAATACCTGTCTACAGTGCTTCCTAGGGACTTCAGGATGGTGATTTTTAACCACTGTCAGTCTGAAGAAATTTCCTGCTGGTTTCTGTGGAGGAAAAAAAAAGACTTGCTATTACAGTACTTCTAGATATAAATTTTATTTTATAACCTTAATGTCCATTTTAATAATTTACATTATATTCAAATCCTAATTATGGGGGCTGGGAGATAGCATAGCACTTCGATCGCAAGCCAACTACCAGTCACACAATGATGACTCTTGAACCAGATCCCAACAGAGTGAGGAGAACATAATCTGTCCCTGCCCGGGGGACAGGCAGGAGAAGAGGACAATTCACCACTCTGCTTGTCATCACTCAAGTCCAGATCCATGGCCACTCAACTCAAGGGCCCGTCAAAAGAGAGACAGAGTGACAGGCTGGGAAAGAGTCTGATTGGCAACCAGCTGACAGGTTGGAAACAGAGAACTCATGTCCTCCCAGGTACCGTCTTGTCAAAGGGGCTTTTGTAGAGAAAGGGGGTGTTTCAAAAAGGGTAGGATGCAGATCCGTGGATGCCAGAATCTATAGAAATCCTCTCTCGGGCTGGCAGGCTGTGTCTCTCGGACTGTTTCTCACGGCCCCTTTCAACCTTGTGTCCTTCCCGTGCTCAACCTACTAGTTGACCGTCTAGTCTCATGCTGTTGTCCCACATTTATTTTATTTCAGCCACTGATCCCCTTTGAAATATCCTAGGGGTCCATAAAGAGTCATTTGTTCTAGCCAGAAACTTTCAACAGGAATTGAATAAGAGAGACATAATGACATTCTTTAAGAATATAAAAAAAATACAAAATGAAATTTAACTGCCTATGTCTTATCTTTCTAAACTATGCATCAAGGCTTTATGTGAATGTTATAAATTAAATATAACTGAAGGTTGTCAATTAAATGGCATTTTTGTGAAATAAATTTATAATATATATTTTTTTCTATTTTAATTTTTTTATTTTGTTGAATCACCATGTGGAAAATTACAATGCTTTCAGGTTTAAGTCTCAATTATACAATGCTGAAACAACCATCCCTTCACCAGTGCCCATATTCCACAACCAAAAAAAAAAAACAAAACACCGAAAACCCAGTATACCTCCCATCCCGCCCCCTCCTCACCCCCCCCAAACTGATAAATTTCACTTTACTTTCTCTTTACTTTGGTTACATTCAATATTTCAACAAAAACTTCACTTTTATTGTTAGGAGTTCCCCACTAGAGTCAGACCTGTTGTGAAGAGATATGAAGTTATGCGGCCGCTATTGCGTTTTGGATTTTGGATTTCTGTATTTTAGCAACTAAGTCCAGGGAAATTTTTTCCAGATATTGGATCATTGCAAGCTTGTAACTTTCATCTGTGGGGCTGGTGCCGCCCACTTCTATCAGTAAAATTTTTGATGATCTATTTTATATACCTATATGCCCAAGGTCATGTAAAAAGTTCTTATTTTGTTTCTTTCCTTTGAGGTCACACCCAGCTGTGCTCAGGGCTCATTCCTGGCTCTGAACTCAGGTGTTACTGTCAGGGGACCACTTGGGGTGACAAGGATCAAACCTGGGTTGGCCACATGCAAGGCAAGAATCCTATCTGCTGTACTTTCTGATTGACATAAAAAATTCTAGGGCAAAAAAGAAGTCACAAGTGAAAAAAGTTTAAGAAACCTTGCCCCAAGCTTCTATCACCCACAATTAGCAGATGTTAATATTTCAATAAGCATCTAGGAGATGTCTAAAAATATAAAAAAGTAT
This sequence comes from Sorex araneus, assembly GCF_027595985.1. Lineage (NCBI taxonomy): Eukaryota > Metazoa > Chordata > Mammalia > Eulipotyphla > Soricidae > Sorex > Sorex araneus. Next base: position 208,239,387 of record NC_073303.1, read on the forward strand.
CATTTGCACTGAGTCTCTCTGTACCCCTCCTGTCTGACAAGTGCACTAAATGAAGTTGGTATTCTTTACTCTCTTTCCATCCTGAGAATAACAATTAAATCTAAGGACCAATATCCAGGAAGAGTCTGAAGTAGTACTTTGTTCTTGTTGGCTGTCACTGTCATTGTCATCCGTTGCTCATCGATTTGCTCGAGCAGGCACCAGTAACGTCTCCATTGTGAGACTTGTTGTGACTGTTTTTGACATATCAAATATGCCACGGGGAGCTTACCAGGCTCTGCCGTGTGGGCAGGATACTCTCGGTAGCTTGCCAGGCTCTCTGAGAGGGATAGAGGAATTGAACCCAGGTCAGCCGCATACAAGGCAAACGCCCTACCAGATGTGCTATTACTCCTGCCTTCCTCGTTAGTTAAGTGATGAGTATCCCCACCTGTCACATGGGAGACTGGGGTTCGATTCCCCAACGGGGAGATAAAAACGTTCTTGTTGGCTATTTACATAAAATGCCACTGAATTTTTCATTCTCAAAGACACTTGCTTCACTCATAACATTTCCATTGCAACTTTCAACTCTCTTGCAGCCAATTGATATCAGTCCCATACATTTGTTTTCATCACTACTGGAGTGTGTGCATGTGAATACTGCCTGGTTTATTAACGCTTGTCTTTGCTGGCGGGTATTCAGAGTTCTTCACGCCTATAAACAACACTCCAGCTAGTCACCTGGTTTGCATCCGCACCGGGGGGCGTTTCCCGAGGGCATCCCCCACAGAGGCGCTTCAGGGTTCCAGACTTTGCAATTAATCCGCTTTGTTTGCTCAACAGGCCTCAAGAGCTAAGCTGAAATGCAGTTTTGCCAGGAGGAGTGGGCGTCTGTGCCAGCCACCCTACAGCTGGCCATTGGCATGCCCTTCCCAGCTTGTCCAGGGGCATGTTTAATCAGTGGTTCCTCAGCCCAGGCCATTCGGCGTATTTCTCTGAGCCTGTTGGGTCCTGGGGACTTACCTTCAGAGAGCAGCAGGGTTCTGTCCGGTGGCAGTTTTCCTTCCGGACTGTTTTCTTTGGTTGTTCTGTGATTGTCTTACTTGCAAGAGGCTCACATGAGAACAGGCAGCACTTTCTGCCTCCTCCTCCTCCCAGAATGCCTCTCGACACAGCGGCACTGGAGAGGGGTAACTTTCTCCGAGAACGGGGAGAACAGCTCGATGAACATCTGTGCTGGTGGAGCTGGCTTGGTCCCCAGGACCGTGAACACTTGGCCCAGGGAAGGGCTCCGAGGTGCTGGTACAATCTGCTGTGTCACCTGGCTTCCATCCCAGCTCACAACAGAGGTCCCCAGGAGGGGTTTCTGTCACTGCACTGCCAAGTTTCAGCTCATAAATGCGAGATTGCCTCCACATCAACTCGGGAAGCCATAAAGCAGGGGAGAAAAATGACATGAGCCAGGATCGACACAGCCACGTTGGCCAAGACCAGGGGTGGCAGAAGCAGTGATGCTGAGTGCTGAGGGCTCAGACAGGACCCCTGGGGGCACCAGGACCCCCGTCTCCAGAGCCAGGGGAAAGCCTTGGTGGACAGAGTCCGCTCTGAAATCTGGAGAGGGCCGTTGGCATACTGTCTCCACCCAACGTTGACTGTCAATACATAAACAGGCTTCAGCAAAGCAGAGGACAGGAGGAGCAGGGACCTGAGAGAGTTTAGAGCAGGGGCGAGTTCGTGGCACCTCTCTGCCAGGAATAAGAGGAGTCTTGGGAACCAGGTTACTGGCTGAGTCAAGCCAGCTTTTCTCTAGAGGAAGGTCAGCAGTAACAAGGATCAGAATGAAACTTCAGGGCAAATGCGAACAGATCAGGTCTAAGCAGACCCCAACCCTCCATCCTTTGCCAACCACTGCCCATATGTCACCGTTGTGGGTTCCAGAGAGCCCACCACACCCAGCCCTGAGCTTCCTCTCAGGGGAGTCTTCAACAAGAAGCAGAGCAAGGGAAGGAAAATGTGTCTTGCACATTTTGAGGAAGTCTAAATGAAATCTCATATATTCACTTGAAAAGAAACGGCAGGGTAGTTACAGGAGATGCAGATTCAAAGGAGCAAATGTTTAAAAGAAAAGAAGAAGCAAAATAAAGCAAAAGAGATGAACAACATACCCTTATAGGCAAGGGGAAGGAGAATAGCAGTAAATTCCCCAAAGCATTGTGTTGAAAGTCAACTGTTACCAGAACAGGAAGATAATGAGGGGCTCAAAAATAGATGAGACTTGGTATGTATCAGAAGGACTGGAAACAATCAGTATTGGCCATGAAAAAGGAACCTTCAAGCACTGCTGGGTGAACACTGTCTGTCTCAATGTTTATGGAAAACAGCAAGACATTTCTGAAGAGAAGTGAGAAAAGAGTTTCCATATGACCCAGCAATTCTTCTTCTTGGTGTCTAACCCCCCCCCAACACAAAAAACATTAATTATAAAGACATAAGTACTTTGTTCTATATTCATTATTGCACCATATGCAATTTCCAAGATACAGAAATAACCCACGTCCAATAAAAAAAATGAATAGATAAAACAATTGTAGTGTGTGAAATGCTGTGTAGCTATAAGGGGAAAAAAGATGAAATCTTGCAATTTGCCACAATTTCAACGGAACTGGAAATTAGGTGAGGTAACTCCTAGGACAAAGGACGGCTATCAAATGTCACCGGTCTGTAGCATCCAGAGAAGCTGAACAAGGGAATAGACAGCATCAAATGACGACAGATTCTTGCTTTGGTTTACAAAACTGAGGTTGCCAGTCAGTGGAAAGACACGGGAGGGGAAGACACCGACTAGTTGTGACACAGAGACAGTGGTAGGAGATAACGGGCACTTTGGTGCATTAAGTTGTAGCACTGCAGCACTGACGTCTTGTTGTTCATCGATTTGTTCGAGCGGGCGCCAGTAACGTCTCCATTGTGAGACTTGTTACAGTTTTTGGCATATCAAATACACCATGGGGAGCTTGCCAGGCTCCCCGAGAGGGAAGAAGGAATCGAACCCGGGTCAGCCGCATGGAAGCCAAATGCCCTACCCGCTGTGCTATTGCTTCAGTCTGGTGCGTTAAGTTAGTACATTAAAATCATGAACATTAGCACTATCATAACCATGTCACCTAAACTATAATAGGATGCAGTTACTGTAAAAATAGATGAAACTGTTGCTTGTAGCTTCTGTTTTGTTTTTTGTTGCTGTTGTTGTTTTTGCGTTTTAGGTCACACCCGGAGTTGCACAGGGGTCACTCCTGGCTCTGCACTCAGGAATTACCCCTGGCGGTGCTCAGGGGACCATATGGGATGCTGGGAATCAAACCCAGGTTGGCCGAGTCCAAGGCAAACGCCCTCCCCGCTGTGCTATCGCTCCAGCCCCCATTGCCTGTAGTTTTAAAAGGCAACCATTAGAATGATGTCTGGGAAGAAAGAGACACAGAGAAATGTAAGAAAATGTTCACGGAGGGGCTGGAGCGATAGAACAGCAGGGAGGGCATTTGCCTTGCACGCAGCTGACCCAGGTCGATGTCTAGCATTCCATATAGTCCCCCGAGCACCACCAGGAGTAATTACTGAGTGCATGAGCCAGGAGTAACCTCTGTGCATCGCTGGGTGTGACCCAAAAAGAAAAAAAAAATGTTCATGGAATTTCAGTGATAGATTGGCAAAATCTTGCTATAAAATTCTGTCATCCTTTCTGTTTGTAAAATCATCTACCATAAAATACTAGGGGGGTTAGATAATAACTACCCTTTAAGATTATCATAGGTATCACAGGAATTAATAGATCTGGGAAGATTCTGTATACTATAGAGGATTTACATATTTTTCAATGTGATTAAGAACTTTGACCATACAAAGGAGAGACTAAAAGGGCAAAGAACAGAGCACCTTTCAAAACTAGTAAATAAATTATAAAGAGCTAAGAAAAAACAGTACCAATAATCCTATTTCTGGTATAAGGGAAATACTGAAAATATTCAAAATGAATGCAGAATGAAAAAAACAAATTGAGTAAGGTAATTAATGAATCAATGAAGAACAAGCAACAATATCTAAAATAGAGATTTTTAGAATACCTAAAATAGGAAATCTTCAAAATGGCAATAAGAATATCCAAAGGTACATGAGAAGGAATATTTCTTTTTAAAAGAAATAATTATATCTATATATTGAAGGGTTATATTATATATCAGGGAAAAATAATATATAAAATCAATACTAAATCATATTTCAGTAAGCTTTATCAAGGATAAGAGAATATTCAGGCAAGATAATTAATTCTTCACAAAGGAAGTTATTAAGCTGCCTTTAAGATTTCTCATAACATCATTAAATTCCAGAAGATCACAGAGGAACGCACCCAGAATGCATGGGGGAAAAAATGATACAAAAATTTCATATAAATCTCCAGCTAAGCAGAAATAAACAGTTTCAAGTATTCAAATAACCAAAATATTCCACCAGTGAAATTCCCCTGAACATCTTTCTCACTGGCTGAAAGGAGTCTGTGAGCCAAAGGATGTGTAGCGACACCTGGCCTAAAAGATGTACCAAGCATATGGCCGAAAAGAAGGTGACAAATAGAACTTAGGCCAAAAAGATGCAAAACCTGATCCTATAAACTACTTAAAAATAATATACATCACCTAAGCTAGAGACATAGGTAGGAAAGAAATTTGAAGTCTTCTCATTTTTTTTTCAGTTTTCATAATGGGCGGTTAAATAACTGTGAAAGTTGATTCATTGATAAATGAAAGTTTAAGATCATATAAATGTGAAAGCTAAAAATAAAATAAATCCTATAAACTACAAATGTGTATGCGCACATTTGGAAAATATTACTGAAACAGTCATGAAACACAAAAGATCAGACTTGACAGATGCATCGATGAGTATAACCAGATTAAGTTCACATCTTAGAGATTACGTCTGGGAAGCGTGGCTTGCTGAAGAGAAGCAGAGCCTTGCCAACAGGCAGGACACTCCCGGGGCCAGGCAGGGCGGGCCCGTGAGAACGACATCTGTCGGAACCGTTCAAGGGAAAAAGCATAATGGAGAGGAAGAAGGCACTTTACAATGATAAAGAGTATAGTGTACAATAAAGCTCTGACTGTCAGGAAAATGTATGTGTCAAATAATGCAGCCACAAATTATAAAGGGAGAAAAAGAGCTACAATAAATACAAATAGGAACACAATAGAAGCAGAAAGATTGATCTCTCTCTCTCTCTACCCCCCTATGACCAATCACCTGAATCACCTGTCGGTAATGACAAAGAGTCAGGGTGGGAGCTTTATGCCACACAATGAATCAGCCTGTCTCAGAGCAGATCCGGATACAGAGGCCTCTTCTTTCCCATCCCTACGGGACTTTATGAGCACTTGGCCGATCCCCCCCCCACCCCGTTCGCACCACCACCACCATCACACACCTCAGTGTGTAGTGCAAATATACGTTCCTGCTGGAGTGATAGCACAGCGGGTAGGGTGTTTCCTTGCACGCAGCCGACCCAGGTTCAATTCCTCTGCCCCTCTCGAAGAGCCAGGCCAGCTACTGAGAGTATCCCACCCGCATGGCAGAGCCTGGCAAGCTCCCCATGGTGTATTCGATATGCCCAAAACAGGAACAACAAGTCTCACAATGGAGACGTTACTGGTGCCCACTCAAGCAAATTGATGAACAACAGGAGGACAGTGCTACAGTGCTGGTCTTATAGAGAGAACTGATTGTACATGGATTCCAAATTACTCTCCTCATCTCTAGATCTGTATTTCTTTTTATACTACGATGTTCAGGGCTCATGTAATTTTTCCAATTATATGTCTAGATAGTATTTCACTCTGTGGTAATCCTATAACAATCTGATTTAACTAACAAACCTTCTCTTGATGGATAATTAGGCATTTTCAGTGTGGGGCAGTTGCAAAGTTTTTGCAATGAACATTCTGATAGATGTTTTACCCAATGGAATATCTGTAGAGTAAATTTGTATAAAACAAATTGCTTGTTGAAATGCCTTGTGCATTTTACATTTTAGTAAATCAGCCCAATTGCCTTATAAGATGTTATACCAAATTATCCTCCAAACATCAGGATGCAAGTGTATCCTAAAATTTTCCCACATCCTAAAAATACTATGCACTGTCTAACTCTTAGGTTTCTCAACCTCATAATCTTTTTAAAAAGGCACGACTTGCTTTGACTTGCAATTTAATGAATGAGATTTTTTTTATAAATTGTTTAATGTTTATGCTTATTTTTCAATGAGTTGATGGTGTTTTATATTTTTCAACTGGAAATTTTCTGATAATTCAAAAGTTTTTAAATTGATCATAATAGGACTTGCAATTATTTTATATTTAAAGTTTTCTTGAACAGATTTTTTTTAAGGTTGGTAATAAGAATTATCAAGCTTCTATAATTCCTGGATTTTATATCTTGATCAGAAAGACTTCCCCCAACGTAAAATTAAATTTTTTGCCCTCTGGATTTCTTTACATGCTGTCTTAATTTCTTGCATTTAAATGTTTGATATCTATTTTTAGAAGTAGGTAGATATCTGGATATTTTAAATTAATTTTTCCAGGTATTCATTAACTTGTCCTAACACCATTAGTTGAAAGTCATTTTCTCCATTGACTTTACATGCTATCTGGCCTTAAGGTCATAGCCTTAATTTTCATACATATTTATATTCTTCTCCAAAATTTTATTTTTTATATTGTTCATTTGTCTGCTATTTTCTGCACTAGAGGCAAACTTCTAGCTACTGTAACTTGTAAATAGTTATAAATATTTTTAAGTTTGTCTTTCTTAGATTTCTTTTCAAGAAATTTTATACTATTTTCACCTGCTCCCCCTAACCCCAAAATGACCTGTTGAATTAACTCAGAACTTCGGAATCAATGTCATTGGCACTTTGAGACCATTTAATAGCCGGGGATTAGTCTATGTTATAAATAATATCTTTACAATGAGTCCAACATGTTGTCCTTTTTCATTTGTGGAGACTTCTTGTCCTTCAGCCTATTTTTGAAGTGCAATAGTTTTAAGTTTATAGATAGATAAGTGTTTGTAGCTATTGCATGCGTTCATTGAAAGCAGGCTTCGGGTGAGCGCCAAAGGCACGGCTAAGGGGCACTGGCCTTATAAAGCTGTTCTGGTGAAGAACAGAGAGGGTGAACGGGCACTGGGACACCCGCAGGAATAACTGCTAGGAAGGAAAGTATATCAGAGGCCCTTGGCCCTTACCCCTATTTCTTTCCCTCTTTCAATATTTCAGTAGTCTAGGGTGAGGATTTTTTCATATTTGATTCCTCATAGGTCCTGTCCTACAAGGCACAGCTCCGTGAGCCCATTTGTTATTTGACCTTATTCTGACTTTCTTCATTTCACATGCCATCCTCCAGCTCATCTAAGTTGCAGAGAATTGCAGGGTCAGGGGCTTTTGACACTTTGGTTGATGTGTATATCTAAACCACAGAACCGGCCATACCGAAGCATGAGACCCACACTACAATAATTAATCTGAAAAATGTGCCTGTTAATAAGGCAAGATGGGTGGGGGAAGGAACCCGGAGACAGTGGTGGGAAAAAGTTGATATTGGTAGTGAGATTGGTATTAGAACATTGTATGCCTGGAAATCAAGCACAGACACAATTGTAAATTTATTTTTAATCTTTTATTTTATTTATTCTTTTTTTTGCTTTTTGGGTCACACCCGGTGATGCACAAGGGTTACTCCTGGCTCATGCCTCAGGAATTACTCCTGGTGGTGCTCAGGGGACCATATGGGATGCTGGGAGTCGAACCTGGGTCAGCCGCATGCAAGGCAAACGCCCTACCCGCTGTGCTATCGCTCTAGCCCTTTTAATATTTTTGAAAAAGAAAATATAACAGAGGTATGTAATTGGTAACTACAGAAAGGGTGACCAGGGAAGGCCTTTCTGAGGGTGACATTTCAGCAGAGGTTCAAACAAGGGGAGATATATGGGTTGTTTGAGATATGGGTTCCTCCTGGCAAAGGAACAGAGTTTGTGGAGACTTTGGGGCCTGGTCAGTGTGGCTAGGGTAGGGTAAGACCAAAGTCATCCCACAGAAAGGATGGGAGAAGTGGTCCAGCTATACTCTGCAGAGCTCTATGAATGGTCACGAGAGATACTGACTCTCATTCAAAGAAAAACGGGAAGAACAAGATGGATCAAGAATGGTGTCCTCTGCTGTCTATTTCTCAAATTTGCTCTGGCTGCTGTGTGCAGAGTGGACAGCACAGGGACCAGTTTAGCCCTGGCACATGACTCTGACTCTGTTGCCCCATCTCACTGCACCCTGCACTAGAGCCCAGAGCATAAGGGCTGGTGGAATCCTTGCTGGTGGCATCCCATGGCATGCCCCGGTGCCAGCAGAGAGACAGCAATCACAGCTCTGGCATGGGGCTCACCTGCCTCGCCAATGCCACTGCAGCCACCAGGAGGCACAAGGTTGAGGTTTTCAAGGCTGCTCTGCCCAGACACTCCAACAGTCTCCTCCCATATTCCCTCTCAGGGCTGTATACAGGACAGGAGACCAGCATCTGTCCTTCCACTGACCGACCCTCCCACAGCTCTGTGCATCATCAGGTCTCCTACGGGTCATCTAGGAGCCTCCAGTTCTCTGTGCCCCAGTCTGAAACTGCCGATTTGTTCCCCTTCTTGCCTCAAATCATGGCGCCCACAGCCTCTGCCATCTCCATAGACTGTGCTGTCTAAGGAGATGCTGTTTCGTAAGCCTTCCAGAGACCCCCGCCACCTTCCCCCATGGTGTCAAAGATCCTTCTAGCTCCTCTGGCTTCCTAACTTTGTTCCTGGAAAATGGCTGCCGAGAGAACCCTATAGGAATTGGGGCACAGTGGTGGAGGGAAGTTGACACTGGTTGTGGGATCAGAGCTGCAGTATGTCTAAAACTCAACTCTGAATAACTTTGTAAATCACCGTGTTTTAATCACTGTACCATTGTTTCACTGTCATCCCATTGTTCATTGATTTGCTTGAGTGGGCCCAGTAATGTCTCCATTCGTCCCAACCCTGAGATTTTAGAAGCCTCTCTTTACTCGTCCTTCCCAAATGTGCCGCATTGGAGGCTCTTTCAGGGTCAGGGGAATGAGACCCATCATTGTTACTGGTTTGGGCATATGAATACGCCATGAGGAGTTTGCGAGGCTCTTCCATGCGGGCAGAAAACTCTCAGTAGCTTACCAGGTTCTCCCAGAGGAAGAACTAGGCTATTCTCAGTCGTGTGCTTCCAGGAACTTGGTTTTAAGTCTCTGGATGTTGGCTGTTGGTGGGATTACACGGCACTGGGGCAGTCCCTGGGTGTGACCACCTAGCTACTAGAAAATGGGAAATTTGGGCAGAAGAGGCCCAGTCCCGATCTGAGCAGACTTGGAGGTCTCAGCCCAGGGTCCCACACACCTGGGTTCCTCTACCGGTACCTTCATGAGTGAGGCTCGTCTGAACAATTGGAGAGGGGCCTTGAGCATGGCTGTGGCTAAGGCTCTGGAGGTGCTCGGCCGAGAGAGCTCTGCTCAGGGCGGGGAGGGAAGCTGGAGTCCACCCTCTCCGAGGGGCTCCGGGGAAAACAGCCAGGTGCACAGGCAAGAGACTCTCTGCGTCGCTCTATAGAAATATATAATATAATATAATATAGTATAATATAATATATAATGTAAAGATATATAATGTATATATAAATATATTATATATTAAAATCTAAAAGCTCTATCTACATAAAATTGACTGTCATTAGGATAACAATGGATCTTTGAAAATGGTATCTATTACAAATAATAGGCTTCCCAGGCAAATTGACTGTGGATCAGCCAGAAAATGGACCCCCCCAATCCTGTTCCAAGAGCATATGAGCCCCTTTAGTAGAGGTTGCCTGTCCCCATGGGCTCCCCTTTATGGAGCAATGGGCGATTCCCATGTTCACTCAGCCCCATTTTATTCTGAGGGTCATTTCTTTTAAGTGAGGACACACATGCATCTCTCAGAAGTCAAGAATTAGCTCGCAGCAGGAGGAGAATGAGTTAGCACAAGTTTTCAGGGAAGCAATTCAGTCATTTGTATTAGGAGGCTTGATAAGTGCCCACAGATAATGTTTCTGCAAACTCACAGAGACATAGATAAATATTTACACGCACAAAAAAAACATCAATTATCCTCATCATAGCAAGAAATTGGAGAAAACCCATACATAAAAGTAGCACAGTAAAAATGATGGTATTGACAAACTACGATGCAACTATGAAAATGTATTTTCAAAGAGTTATTTTGATGCTAAAGCAAAGCGTTCTACATTTTTAATTTAATATAGAACCAAAGCCAAATCAGAATGCAAAATTTTATTTACACTACGAGCTCAGTAAAGGAAAAGAGAACAGAATTTAAAATACTGAAAAGCAAACGGTGATGATGCTAATAATAAAAAGGAAACTGTGGGTAAGGATTTTGCATCGTTATGGTTTTTATTTTCTAAACTGACTACAATGAGCACAGTGCCAGATAATTTTTTTTCTTTAAAACATGAAGAACTAGGGAGTTTCCTTCCATCAGCAGGAGTACAAATTCTAAAAGGGAAACTCAGGCAGTTTCAACACGATACCTGGATGACAGCTGGGTACCTTGAAGAATTGGGCAAGGAAATGTAGAGTGCTCTAGGCTGGATGTGCAGTCCAGGTTTGGGTGCTGGTTCTGCCACCCTCCGGCTCTGACATCTTGTGTTCTTTCAGCCTCCCTGCATCTCCGTACTGTCATCCCTAAAGTGGCAGTGATGACAGTTTTGAACCAACAGGACTGCAGACGCCAGGCAGTGAGTCTTAAGTTCCTGATTAAACTTAACAAGACCCAGAGAGGGCAAGGCCACCCTCAACTCTGCCCTTCATCAGCAAGGTTCGTAGATGAGGGAGTAAAGTGACATGTGCAACAATGACAATATCACAGCGCTGCTGTGTGTGGTCAATCTGTTGAGGTGTTCACAATGTCCTTCTGCAGGCCAGGCTGAGCTGGTGGCCTCAGTCACCTGAAACCTTCCAACAGCTACAACTGCCCTCATCGTCTTGCTCAGTGGCCTCTGCATGGTAACAATGCCCCCGGGTGGTCCTGCTCTTGGGTGCCACACAATCAAAGGATCATCTTCCTGGAACAGAAACCACCTTGGCTGAGCATTTGATGAATATCTGCTTTTTCTGACTTCCTTTCTCCAGCCCCCATGCCATGTTTGAGACTTTGAGCCAAATGTTTCTTTTCCATGCAGAGGGATAAACCATCCATGCTGGCAGTTGTTGGATAACATTGGCTTGCCCTTGCTCTTCCCGCAGAGAGCTTAAAGTTCATTGAGCCACTCCCACAACAGTGCAACTGAGGCACACCCAATTCCATCAGGCACTAATAATCCTATATTGCTTTTCTTTTTCCTTTATGTCATTTGCATGGTTTATTTGGTTTATTTAGCAATGTCCGTTTTGTATAGACACAGGCAGACAGTTGATGCTATGCTATATAGCAGGGGAGTTAACTGACGCCAAAATAACATTTACTCCTGGGCATGCATATTTATTTAAGTTTCAGTTGCCTTTAGTTCCTAGCACTCCAAGAGCAAGCTGTGAGCTACCCTGGTATCAAAATGGGCCAGGCCAAGTGGCATAATACTTAACTATAAATTAAGAACAAACTCTGTCATGACCCAAAAAGAAGTAACCAAATAAGGACCCTGCTGGGGTTAGGCAAGACTAACCTGGCCTGAGGACTGTGGTCTGGAATATATAGCGAGATGACCTGAGGAAGAGCCAACCTTTAAGCTTGATATATCTCTTAATGTGTTCATACAAAATGACTAGAAATATTATAAGAGGTAAATTTACTATGATTATTTAAATGGATGACTAGCTGAGGAGAGGAGAAAGCAATACACCCTGGATGGAATCCCACCCTTGAGTGGATCTCCTAGTAATCTGGAGTAATCTGCTCAGATGAGATTTTGTCCTTGAGTTAATCCCTTGTAGGAGTGGCTTTATATCTCCTTGTTGTTAGGATAATGCCCAACTCCACCTTTGTATCCCCACCCTTCATGATTTCTTTATAACGATGCTGTAAGGGAGTTAGACGCTGAAGACTAGACACTGGAAGGAGATGTTGAAGACTTTGGAGACTAGATGTTGGGGACAAGAAAGTCAGGACTAGACGCTGAAGACTAGACAGTGAGGACAAGAAGGTTGACGACAAGAAGGTCGACGATGAGACGTTGAAGATGAGGAGGAGAACTGAGACTTTGGAAGCTTTGGGACGAGAAGGAGAACCAGAGGACAACAGTGATGGAAGTAGAGGACTGTGAGATGACGTCGAGACTAGGAAGAGGATATAACGCAGGAGAGGACTTTGAGGTCTACGAGCAGACTAGGATGATGGAACTCTGACGACTGGGACTATGGCCAAAACTGCGTCTATGACTGTGCTGTAAAGGGAGAAATCGGACTATACCGGGGAGGAGAGAGAAATAAACTGATTACCGACCAGTTTGGGGCCCAGCCCCTGTTTCTCCATTCCCTTCTCCTGTCACTGCCCCTCCCTCCCCCCCAGCCCGAGGAGGCAGCTCTTGGCCACCAAACGCTCAGTCTTGCATGCATGCCCATCGCACCTTTTCCCCTTGGGAAACTTACAGGCAGTGATTGCTGTGTTCCTGGCTAACCACAAGGAAAAGGCACCCACCCTTACTGTCATCAAGCAAGACCCAAATCGTCTCTGTGCGTTGTTTGAGTGTGTCCATCCTGTCAGGAAAGGGCCTATAAACAGAATTCCAGAACTGGGGCTGAGGACAGCCCCAAGGGTCCCCGGAACCTCTACCCCATTCTGCTATTTCCATCCTGAGTCAGCACACCCTGCTTGTGACCATTCAAGCTGCTCCTGGGGCCGAGTCTGCTCAGGAACCTGCCTCACGCAGCACGTAATAAAGTGACCCAGATTGTTGGCGTCCTGGTTCAACCCACTGAAACCCTCTATGTGCCAATCTATCACCTTTTTGCCAGTGTTTCCATATGGAGCCTTGAAAAGTCATTTTTCTCGAGTTTAGGTCATTCAAACCCCCAACACCTGGAAGATCGTATGACATAAAGCCACCACATACGTATGACAGCCTGATTTAAAGATGGAGAAGACATAGCAGCTGCCCATCAGAGCCAAACTGGTGAGGAAATAAGACTGCCTTAGCCTGTTTGAGCCTCTTGAACGAAATGCACAGGTTCAATAACATATAGAGAAGAAATGTGTGGCACACAGTTCTGAAAGCCCTACACAGTCAAGCAAGCAAAGTAATACCAGGCAGATTAGTAGGAGGAAAAGAGCAATTTTAATTCCATAAGTATAAAGGATCTACATGACTGTAAGTTCTAGAGCAAATGAAAAAAAGACTGAGCATTTATGTCCCCAAGGAAAGTGATAGGGGTCTTGAGATTAAGTGAGAAGCAAAGGAACTCCCAAGCAAAGGGAAGAAAGAGTTCACAGGACAAAGCCCTACATAACACGATGAGGAGGGCTGGTCATCCAGATCAGACTTCCAGCACCCTCACACGAGGCAGGGCTGGCTGGTAGCGTTGTGGGATCTTCTCGGAAACACTAGCTCATTCATCACATTCTACTCTGATAAACCTAAGCACCTCCCAATGCCCTCACCTTCTAATTTCATCACCTTTGGAGATTAATATTTTTGCATGAAATGCATGTGGGGGGACCATAGCACTCAGAGCACAGCCCAGGCCATTGGACCCACATTTCTGCCCTCTGACAAGTGAGAGCAGAGTGAGAGTAGGACAACAGCTTCAGGCGGGCAGCAGAGGGACGTCCCTTTACCTTCAAGGCCAGAGATGCTCCAGGAGGAAATAGGAAATAGAAAGATACTAAGGCAATCAGGCAGATGAGAAAGTAATTCCTGAAATATAGCCTCCTTACAGGCTGGAGCGATAGCACAGCAGTTGGGCTTTCGCCTTTCACTCGGCCAACCCGTGTTTGATTCCTCCGCTCCTCTCGAAGAGCCCGGCAAGCTACTGAGAGTATTGAGCCCGCACGGCAGAGCCTGGCAAGCTACCCGTGGTGTATTGGATATGCCAAAAACAGTAACAATAAGTCTCTCAATGAAAGACGTTACTGGTGCCCACTCGAACAAATGGATGGGCAACAGGATGACAGTGACAGCGACAGCCTTCTCACACAGGAAATGGGGCAAGGAGAGAAGGAATAGCATGTGGATGGGGGCAATGAAGTGCCACCTCATTTTTCCTCTTGCCACCAAGAGACACCAATGGACGCTCTAGTTCACAGACCTGATCTCTCCTGCAAGCACCCCAACTCCACTGTGCTCCGATGGTCACCTCGTATTGGGAGTCTCCCAGGGACCAGTTGAGACTATACAGCCTATCTGGGCACCACGCAGACCTAGGTGCAGACCTTTTCCCAAGCCCAGGTGCAGATTCAACATCACTAGGGCTTTTCAGGGAAACTGCCCTGCTTCCTGGCACTCCGGTCTGTAGAGAATTTTGAGTCACTCACAGCATGTGGCAAACATTTTTAAACAGAGTGAAGATGTGAGCATGGCCTTCAGGGTGTGGAATCAGTGCTGAGATCCCTGAGCAGGGCCTGATCTCAGGCGAAGAAGAAAATGTTCAAAACCTGGTGCCTCCTTTGCCCATGCCTGACCAAAATACTTTACCTTTTCCCCATCCTGTAACGACAAACCTCCATTGTTTTATTTCAAGTCAGAGACAGGGTGAATTGAATACCTACACAAAAGAAGGCTGGGAAGTCTGTTATGTGCCCCAGGACCCACGCACAGGATAGTTGCATTCTTGCCCCGCCCAGGGAATTTCAATTTGTACCTGTCCTACTCTGCATGCATGCATCTTGGAAATTAGAAAGACTTGCTGCAGATTGAATCATGCCCCCAAGAAATCCACCCCCAAATGTCTATATCCTGATCTCTGGGGTATCTAAATTTTATTGGACATAGGATAAGAAACTTTTCAGATGTGATTAAGTTAAGGTTTAGCTGATGAAGGCGTTAGCCGGGGTTCTCTGGGTGAGGCCTAACTCTCCTATGGAGAGGAGGCAGACAAGGGAGAAAAGTGAGAAACAGAAGAAGGAAGAAAGCAGAGATTGGAGCACTGTGGGTAGAGCTGAGGAAGTTAAGGGCTGTGAAGCATTATACTCAGAACAGACTTTCCCAAGTTCTGTCACTTTGGCTGTCACTGTCACTGTCATCCCGTTGCTCATCAATTTGTTTGAGCGGCACCAGTAACGTCTCTGATTGTGAGACTTATCGTGACTGTTTTTGGCATATCCAATACACCATGAATAGCTTACCAGGCTCTGCCATGCGGGCATGATACTCTCGGTAGCTTGCCGGGCTCTCCGAGAGGGGCGGAAGGAACCGAACACGGGTCAGCCGCATGAAAGGTGAATGCACCTACCGCTGTGCTATCGCTCCAGCACACTTTGGCATGTGAATTATTTCATGCTGGGATCTTTTAAGGCTTTGCAGGTCCAGGAGCGTTTTAGCACTCCCTCAACTACCTGGAAGATTGAAAACTGGGAGCATTGCCCGCAATTTTAGGATCTTTACAAGAAATCACCTTTTTGTTGGGGAAATTGAGCTCCATGGCAGGGAAAGATGGAATGGCAGTGCATCAAGTTTCCACTGAGTCACCTCTCCCTAGCATCCTTCTCTCTGTTTGAAGCTCCAGATTCAAATCCCATTCCCAACCTCAGGATAAAACCTTGTTTTCCCCATTTACATAACTTTAAAATGCATATCCACATACATATTTCATATGCAAATAATTAAATATATTCTTCATTCCTACTGCTCTGTCCAATATTAACTTGATTGTTTCACCAGACTGAGAAGCCAGAGGGCTAGGGGAAAATTTCCCCTTGTGCCAACACTGAAAGAGGCGAGCTGGCTCCTGTAATTTCCAGGGGGTATTATCAGCAAAAGAAGCTGTGGGGAGAGAAGATGCCACTACAGGTGCCTCAGGTCCTTACATATTCCTACCAAAGAATTGGACCAAGTGGTACACACAAACCCACAGCAGACCCGGATCAGGGCACAGAATGAGACAGGAACTGAAGGAAGGGAAAGCGGAGAAAGACATATTGATTGCAAGCAAAACTGTGCTCTGAAGACAGAGGGTGTGAAGCGCGCAGACCTGATGATTCTTGAGATACAGTGCTTCACCTCCACCCCAGAGTTGGGATTGCGCCCCTTCAGGAAGGAAACAGTGGTCCTATGACACTGGGATTGGAGGCGTGAAGGTCTCCGAGTATCCCTGACCCTGACAACACACCTGCGCTCCACTTCTGGGGAAACTGAGGTTTGAGAAGAAAGGTTCCAAATCTACCCCTAAGGGTTGGAGAGTTAGTGGGGGCGGTTAGGGCACATTTGTCCTGCACACGGCCAACTCCAACTGGGACAGCTCAGCATGTTTGACCAGAAGGTCATAAATTCCCCAGATCCTTCTGCCAGAGGCACAGACAGGATTGCTGAGGACAGTTCTCAGGTGAGACGAGGGCGTCGGGATGCTCAGGAGTGGGCCTGGCGCTGCTCAGGGCTCACTCCAGGGCTCTTCACTCAGGGATGACTTTTTTGAGGGCCGACGGGGACCTTATGTGGAGGATTGGACCCAGCTTGGCTGCCTGTGAGGTAAGTGCCCTCCTCGCCTCTATCTCTTCAGTCCCAAACCGCCACTCTGGTGGGCCTCAAGCAGTGCAGAGGGGAGATGCCCACTCGCTGCCAGTACCCGCCGTGCCGAGCCAGAGCTTGGTTAGTCCGACAGGATAATCCTGGCCTGAGAAGAGCACTTTGAGGTGCTGCCCGGTGACCCTCGTCAGAGGAAGCACAGACATTGAGTCCAGGCCAGAGAGCAAGTCTGGTCAGCTCCCTGCAGGCCAAGATGGACCCAGCCCATAGGTCCATGACACTGGCTGTCCATGGCATGTCCCCCACCCTGCCCTGGGCTGTCCTGCGACCTTGGACTCCCCACCCTGTGACACGGGAAGCAGTTCAGGGCCCTCTGGTCCTGGGGGCACCCTACCGCCCCACTTTGACCAGGCACCATAGCTGTTTCTGCACAAAGGAGCAAACCCAGCACAGCCTGACAGCCACTGGCCTGTGACTGTGTCCCTCCCAGCCCAGCACCCCAACCCCGTGTCCCACGTACGTACACAGGTGTACACAAGCACACAGCGATGCGTGCACACACACACACACACACAGATGAACATACACAAACCCATCAGGGCATGGGCGGGGAGATGGGAGACGAGAAAGAAGCGACCTCTGACCTCTTCCGTCCTCAGCCCAAAGGAAAGTACAAAGTGGGAAATGGCCCTGGAAACTTCTTTGCAGCCTGGAGGCAAGAGGAAATGCCTCTCTGAGCAGCTGCCCCGAGTCCAGCTTCTGTCAGCAGGGCGGTTTCCTGGGACTGTGTTGGGGCCGCAGAAATGCTGACGGGACAGAGTTGCCTGCCAGCAGGCCAAGCACGTCTCATTAGCCCGGCTCCCCCGGCGACAGTACGAGCGCGGGCACGGAGGGCCCCTCCGGGGAGCTGGCTGAGCTGTCTGGGGGCTGCTCACAGGGCGGGGTGAGAGAACGAGCCTTCCGCACCAGCGCCCACTCGGTCCCGCCAGACTCGGGCCCGGGAGGAAGGAGGGAGGAGCAGGACGGAGATGCCTTTGCTCTGATGGCCCAGAGTTGAAGGGACAGGGCCGGGGTCGCTCAGCAACAGAGCTGGGATGGCTGGGAGACAGAGCTAGGGAGGCTCAGTGACAGAGCTAGGGTGGCTCAGTGACAGAGCTAGGGAGTGAGAGAGGAAACATGCTACTGATGGAGCTACATCTTCACACGACCCTTGACCCTCACACAGCCCAGAGTCAAATGCATCCCTCCCACCAAAGCACGCAGAGCCCTGCATGTGACTTGCACACCTTCACTCGCCCACCTCTGACTCACTCTTTAGACTCCACCCACAACACAGTGACCTTGGCTTATGATGTGTGTGAGGATGAGATGTGTGTTTCCATGTTGCATGTGTGCACTAGGGGTGTGTGTGTGCCATGTGTGTGCATGCACGCGTGTATTTTCTTTGTTGGTGCATGAGTGTGTTCAGTACTTTCGTGTACACATTGAACTCTCATGCTTGAATGAGGGTTAGAGACAGAGATCTCTTTCACACAGCTGCCCCAATGTAAGACTGGTGGCAACCCTGCTCAGCATCTCTTAGAAGGAGAAATGATCACCATGGCTTGGATTTGTCCAAACATTTTGTTACTAAATAATAGTCATATAAATGGATTTGTAGAAAAGGCAGGAGACAGAGAAAAATGGGGAGCTGCAGACATTGAATTCAATACTAAATAATCTAATATGCCCAATTTAATTTTCTTTTCATACCTTTGATGTTTTCGAGCAAATCATTGGCACTTTCAGTTTGCCCATCTATCTCAATGCAAAATGGTCAAGTGGCAATAAGTGAATGCGTTACCCAGAGAAATGACTGCCAGTCAGGGTGAAACTTCAAAGGCTAGTCCGTGCCCCTTCAGTGATTTACAAGCAGAAAATTCACTTATTCCACGCTGACCCTTGACTGTTGTCAGCTCCCATAACTCTAGAAAAAGGAAGAGTGGGTCAGAGGAGCAAAGGTGTAGGAGGAGGAAAAATATCTGAAGGGCGCCAGGCCTGAGGAATAAAAGAACATCAGTGACCGGGTAATATTGATGCTTTAACCTCCCAAGCTCTAAGCTGCACAGACCCTCAGTCTGCTACCTGCTCCCACATTTTGAAATATTCATCCAGTTTGAAGCATCATATATTCTCACTCCCAGTCTGGAATCAAAACAGCAGAGTATGCTACACAATGACCTGCCTTGTTCTTCCTTTTATTCCCTAGGCCACATTATCCCTCATGGAAATTGTTAGAATAACCTGACAATTATTAGCTTCTTATCTCTCTCCTATAATCTTTCCTTATAATAGCTGCCAAAAATGTTGTTCTAGCACATAAACCTTGCTATCTCTCTTCTGCTTAGCTTTCCTTTTATACTCTTTGCTTGATTTCAAAAGCCTTTTGTACACTCACTCCTTTTCTCCCATCAGAATGCCCTCTTTGACGGTCTTTACTTTGCTTTCTAAGTTACTCACAGGTTTTTTTCCATTTTTTAATAAGTAGCCTGCTTGATCATAAGAGTCTTCAAAATTAGGAGTGGTGTTCGATCCATGTTACCTATCCAGCATCTGTTCTATGGCCTAAAAGAGAGAAGAAACTTGGTGAATGTGTTATCCAAGAGATGGAAAAAATGGACAGGCTGGTGGGTAATTAGATGGATAGATGAATGGATGGATGATTGACACATGAATGATGAATGCACCATGAATGTTAGATAGATAGTAAGTAGATGAATTGATGAAGAAATAGATCATTGGAAAGGTAGATATAAGGGTCATTGGATAGACAGGAGGTAAATGGACAAATGTGTCAATGCAGGTAGACAGCAGATGACTTTGGGACAACTAAATGTTTGAATGACTTGAGAGGGACTGAGTTGGTAATGAACACAAGAGAAGACCCATCAGAGACTCTAGGATTAATGTCTCTGGCACCCTAAACAGGATGCGCATTTAGTCTAAGTCACAGCTGAATATAATGAAATAAATACAATGAAACGTCTAAGAAAACTTAAATTTCACACAATAACCCCCAAATCCAAGCCTCAAGACTTCCACATAAAACAAGAAGCCAACAAATGTGCATTAAAGACCCACTCCAGTTAATCACCACCCTCACTCTTCTCTGTTCCAGCTTATCTTCCTATCTTTATGATTTAAATGTGCCTGCTGTGACTTAGGTCAATGGTTAAATAAAGTATTGTAGCACTGTAGCACTGTCGTCCCATTGTTCATCGATTTGCTCGAGCAGGCACCAGTAACGTCTCCATGGTGATACTTGTTGTTACTGTTTTTGGCATATAGAATACGCCATGGGGAGCTTGCCAGGCTCTGCTGTGTGGGCAAGATACTCTCGGTAGCTTGCCGGGCTCTCCGAGAGGGACGGGACGGAGGAATCGAACCTAGGTCGGCCATGTGCAAGGCAAATGTCCTACCCCCTGTGCTATCACTCCAGTCCAAATATTTTGTGACTATTACAGTCACAAATGCAGCCTTGCAGGTAAGATATAGAAAATACATCTGTCCCCAGTGAGACCCATCGTTCAAACCATGAGTATGACGCTCAGGCCACGATATGTCCATCTAATTGCAGTCACCTTCACTCAGGTCCACATTCCCATTTGGTGTGCAGCAGTGTTCTTTAAACTGTTGTCAAGTGTTTTACAGTATGCACTCAATGAAAAAGTACCATGTCTTGGGCTCAGTGGCAGAGTACTTTCCTTGCACCTGTGAAGTTCTGGGTTCATCCCCACCAACTGTCATTGTCACTGTCATCCCCTTGCTCATCGATTTGTTCGAGCGGGCACCAGTAACGTCTCTCAGTGTGAGACTTATTGTTACTGTTTTTGGCATATCCAATACACCACGGGTAGCTTGCCAGGCTCTGCCGTGCGGGCGGGATACTCTTGGTAGCTTGCCGGGCTCTCCGAGAGGGGCGGAGGAATCGAACACGAGTTGGCCTCGTGAAAGGCAAATGCCCTACCCGCTGTGCTATCGCTCCAGCCCATCCCCACCAACACAAAAATAAATACAGACTTCTGCTTGCTGCCCCATCCTTCCAGGTCAGATTACTCTCCAGCTGACATCTCCAGCCCTTTACAGAACTAAGGGAAGACCTTTCTTCCAGCGAGGTGTCCACAGCTGACACACCCACCCTTGGCCATATAGACGGTCCCAGCACCACACCCCCAGAAATGTGGGACTGCTGAAAGCTCTACCCAGCAAACTGAACATAGTTTACTTCTGTCACTGGATGAATACGGGGGAAAAAATTAATTCCCAGCTTAATCCCTCAGACTCTCCAGGGGATCTAATTCCAAAGACCAGCGGGAACACTGGAAAAACCAAAGGGAAAAGATATACAGAAATCCACCAAGTTTAATCAGTGAGAATAATAACACCAAGGCTCAACCAACACCAGCCTATAAATGCTCACGAGATTACTTCAGCAATACCACCATGGGTTTGTTTAATAAGTTTAAAGAAATAATGGTACAAGTCGTCAACAAAGCACAAGATATTATGAGAGGCAAAAGGAGTAAACTACAACTAGAAATGAAGAGTATGTTGAGTGATAAAAAAAAATCAATAGAAGTTCTCTGCAGCAGAATAAATAACAGTGGTTATGGAAAATGTAGAGAAGGTCCAAGATGAAATAGAAACTAGAAAACAGCAGAAGATGGATAGAAAATCAGAAAATAAATTAACAACACACCAGAGAATTTTGGGACAAATTAAAGAAGAACAATATAGGAATCATCTTCCTGACAACCAGGAAGGCAAATTTAATAAAGAAGAAATGGTAGTTAAATCATAGATAAGAATCTTGTAGATCTGAGGAATGTAGACAACCAAAAACAAGAAGCTTTAATAAAAATCAGCAAAAATAGATTCAACCAGAAAAACTCTGAGACATACTGTATACTTAAAAAAAACAACAACAAAAAACTAAAAACAGAGACAGAGTATCAAAAGTAGCAAGCTCAAAAAAAGAACTTATGTACAAAGCAAAACCCATAAGTTTCACAGCAGTTTGATCAAATGAGACTCTAGGAGCCAGAAGGGAATGGAGGGATATAGAACAAAAACTCAATAAGATGAGCCAAGAATGCTCTATCCAGCTAGATTACCATTCAGATCTGAGTTTCATGAGAATTAATGGCCTTGAAACCAATTTTGCAAGGATTATTGATGGGGCTTCTTGAAAGGAGAGGAAAAACTTCCCAAACACATGGCACTAGCCCATACTGCTTATGGTTGCCTTCTGCTAAATTATTAAGAAAGGTCTGTTTAGCGCCAGAGAGATAGTGCCATGGGTAGGGTGCTGCCTTGCATGTGGCCGATCCAAGTTCCATCCCCAGTACCCCCTATAGTGCCTCAGCCCCACCAGGAGTGATTCCTGAGTGCAGAGGCAAGCCCGGGGTAAGCCCTGAAAACCCTAAAACAAAACAAAGAGAGGTATATTTACTCCTAGCCTGCTAAGGGATTTTATACATTTTCAATAATGAAGTAACATCTTATTTATTGAATATCTATGTATGATCAGGATTTTTTATTATATCCACAAAGATTTTATTATACTATCTTATTAATGTAAATATTCAATTACATCTATTGTATAATATTTTATAATATTAAGCAAATATTCCCTTTCTTAAAATACATAATACTTTAAACTTTTGTAGACCTAGTCAGATTTTTCTCCTTAAATGTTCTTAATTCTCTTCACTCTTACTAAATTTTACATTTGTAGGATTTACCTACTTCCTGTAAACTTTAAAATGTAGTAGCACAGAATTATCCATATTAATTTTATATGTATATATCTCTTAAAATATATAGTTTTAAATTTTTACTATAGGTAAAATTAATCCACCCTTTATTTACAATTCTTTATTTCCAGTTTTGTGGAATTTCAGATTTTCTCTATGCAGTTTTAGTGTCATCATCTGCACGAGAAAGAGAGAAAGAGAGAAAGAGAGAGAGAGAGAGAGATCATATACGGGCTAAAAAAACAGAAAGAAGTATAGTAAGGGGTCAACAAATGTCAAAGTCATCAGAGCGGAAGATGTTGTGTACAGACTGAGATAGCATGGCGTCGGGAGCCGTAGGGGTTCTTGGGACACTGGTGGAGGGAGCAGGCCCTGCTGGTGGGTGTGGTGTTGGAATGATGGGTGCATGGAAGTTATAATTAACAGTGTTGTAAATCCCAGTGCTTCAATAAAAGTGATAAATAAAAGCGTCGGCTCTTGCGATGTGCAATACCTGCCTGGTGAAGTTATTAGTCATGAAGCCTGGCTTCCCACCCACCTGTTCCTTCCCCTTCCTTTGCTGTTGCTGTTTCTGCATTGCGGGATCAAGCACACGTAGACCGTGGTTCTCACACACTCGTTTTACCTGCAGTGCTCACTCACAGTTGCACAACTTGGTGCTTCTCCCTACTGTTGCAGTGCGTGGCAGGAGTCACACACTTGGATGGAGTGCTTGCACACATTTTGGTTACTATTCTCACTGGCAACAGCAAGTCTCACAATGGAGACGTCACGTGCCCGCACGAGCAAATAGATGAGCAACGGGATGACAGTGCTACGGTGATACTCACGGGGGGTTGCACACCTGATTGCGTGTTTTCCGGTGGCAGAACCACTGGATTGGCACTTTGAAAAGGGAATAGGGCCAGGCATCAAACCTGCTCCCGGCCACCCTGAACTCATGCAGGCAAGGTAGGTTCTCTCCCTCTGAGCCCTTCCAAGCCCTTAAATATCTTTTTTTTTTCTGCTTTTTGGGTCATACCCGGCAATGCACAGGGCTCACTCCTGGCTCATGCACTCAGGAATTACTCCTGGCAGCGCTCAGGGGACCATATGGGATACTGGGAATCGAACCTGGGTTGACTGCGCGCAAGGCAAACGCCCTCCCCGCTGTGCTATCGCTCCAGCCCCTGTTTTTTTTTTTTTTTTAACTTATTTTATTGAGTCACCAAGTGGAAAGTTACAAAGTTCTCAGGCTTATATCTCAGTTATACAATGCTCAAACACCCATCCCTTCACCAGTACCCATATTCCACCGCCAATAAAAACAAAAAAAACAAAACAAAAACAAAAACAAACAAACAAAAAAAACAATATACATCCCACACCTCACCCCCCAACCCCCCACCCCGTGCGTGAGTGATAATTTCACTTCCTTTTCTCTTTACCTTGATTACATTCCAGATTTCAACACACAACTCACTATTGTTGTTAGAGTTTCAAAACAGACTCACTATTTTTGTTGGAATTTATCCCCCAAGAATACAACTCTATTGACAAGGAAATATTTGATAATAAGTTTTCACTGATGAGAATGAAGAGATAAAATGTCACGCGGCCGCAGTAGCGGCCGCGCGGTTTACAATTTCTGCATTATAGTAATTAAGTCCGGGGAGATTTAAGTTGGAAAATGAATCATTTCCCTTCCTAGAACAGCATGTAGCAAAAGCTTAGTTCACAGTCTCCATACATGGGTGCAAGCACTTGCTGGAACCCCAAATCCTAAAGCTGTCTCTGGTTCCCGCTCGTTCCACATCCACCGGCTGTGCAGAGGCATGGGCACCCGGGCCAAAACTCGGCCGGAGCCGAGCACCGGCCCCAGCTGGGACAGCCCCTGTTTTTAATGATTTTATACATGCTCCCAGCAATCACTGTTCTTTTAGAATAAACTATTTTTCTTCCCAAGTGTTCCCTAGACCAAATAATAAATGCTGCCCACTTGGGTGAACTATGGAGAGTTGGTGAGAGTTAAAAATCGTTTTTATTCAAATTCCTCTCATGATCACCACACCCAGCTGCTGTTGCATTATTTTTGCCTATAAATTATTCCCAACAGGTCTTGGGTTCTAGCTATGGAGGTCGGACTTATCTCCCTTATATCAGATACCTGTCTGGACCTGAAATCCCCTGGTAATAGTGGGGAGTAATAGCAGTGACCTCAGGGGGTTATTGTAGGAAATAAGTGTGAGAGAGAAATGGCCCAGCTAATATCAAATATCAAACTGATGTCAAAAAGAATAATGAGAACTGGAGCGATAGCGCAGCGGTAGGGCATGTGCCTTTCACACGGCCGACCCGTGTTTGATTCCTCCGTCCCTCTCAGAGAGCCCGGCAAGCTACCAAGAGTATTGCGCCCGCACGGCAGAGCCTGGCAAGCTACCCGTGCGTATTGGATATGCCAAACACAGTCACAATAAGTCTCACAATGAGAGACGTTACTGGTGCCTGTTCGAACAAATCAATGAGCAATGGGATGACAGTGATAGTGACAGTATCTTACCAGGTGGGGCTGGTCTAAGAGCTAAAAACTTTGAACATTCTCTGGGCAGACAGATTCCTCCCTCACCACTAGAAATGCCAGAAACCCAGACCTACCATCTTTCTGGCAGTTCTACAAATAATCTTCAACAGAATAGGATGCCACTGAATCGTCCCTAGGAAAGTGGCCCAGGCTGAAAATTGGGGGGCCTCCTAAGAATGGGGGTGGGCAGATTACCCTTTCTGCCTCAAGTCCCAACAGCCTGTAGCCACACTCAACAGCTTCTCACATAGAAAGGGCTCAGCTCCACAATAGAACCTCATCAAGATGCCAGGCCACAAAATTGCAGCTCTATAGCTCCTGGAGTATGTGATTGTGTAATACCTCCAAATTTCATAGTACTGTCAGCCCAGCAGGACTACAGTAAGTCAGATGGAACCACCAAGTTCAGTGAGTGAAAATAGTAAACAGAAGGCTCAGCTAGCACCAGCCAACCCAGTTAATCCTCAGACAATTATTGTAGTAACATCACTGGGAGATATAACAATTATTCCAAATTGACTTTTATTTATTTAAGTTTTAATAATTCCATTTGCCACTGTGGTGTGAAATGTGAAATAAATTTGTTTGTGCCTCCTAAGGGGGCAGGGTGGGTGGTGGGTGGGAAACTCGGGAGGGAAGTGAGGTCACACTAGTGGTGGGATTAGTGTTGGAACATGTAATGACTGAACCAACAGTATTATGAACTCCTTGGTAAATCATGGTGGCATAATTTTGAAAATTACTTTAAAAACAGGCAAGAACTCATGAGCACAAGCTGATGTTGACCAAGAGGCAGCAAATGTATGCCTGTAAAGTGAAGCATCACCCCCTCTTTCCCTGACCAAGACTGGATGGTGCCTCTGCTCAGCCGAAGCTCGATGCCTTCAGGAAAGGACATTATGAAGCACAGCAGAGATGGACGACTGAAGTTGGCCACTCCATGACACAGGACCTGCCACCTGTCTCTCCAGAGCCTAAGCAGCCTTTGGAGCAGAAAGAAACGGAAAAAGTTCTGATTTCCGATGATTAATTGGAAGGTACATCTAATTTCTCTTCCTCCAAAATCTGACCCCACCTCTAAAATACACACACACACACACACGCATGCGCACACACACATATACGCACACACACACATACAAAATCTGCTAAAAATAAAAATACATGACACACAAGAATAAGCAGAACAGAAAAAGATGTCATGCCAGCACAAAATTCTTCAAGGTGCAAAGAACTTTACAATCAGATTAATCCTAAACTAACCATGGAGGAACTCAATCTGCATTAAACTTTACATTTTCAACTCAGTTTACGTGACAGGTGCATCAGAATTGACAGCAAAGAAATTAGAAGTGGCTCAGGCTGGAATAAGGAGGCCTGACTAAAAGCTGTTTGCTAACTAGCTAGAGTCATAGTCTCCTCTTCATGTTACTGCCTGAGCGGTGACCCATCTCCACGTCTTCTCCCAGCCAGCAGACGTCTGGAGATTGACTCTGAAGACTGTGAAGCGAAGACAACACAGTGAGTCGTGTCTGTCATTCCCACCACACTAGCCGCAACATCGGTGCTTCCAGGCCAGGCTCCCAAAATCTGGCAATAGATGGTTAGCTTCCAGGCAGATGCTGAGAAGTATACCAGAGCTCTGGGCCCAGAGAAAGACATGAAGGACCTGGTGCTCTCCTACACAGCCCCTCCAGACTGCACTAGAAGTTACTCAGGTATTACTCCTGCGGCACAAGAGTAATACATGACTGAGGAGGGCATCTGTGTGAAAGGAAGAGCAAACCGGAGGAAATCCAAGGAAAATTCAGATAAAATCATCACTAACTGATTCCAAGAGATGAGAGAAGATGCTGCATGCAAGACAGGAGAACGTTGCTCTCTCGAAGAATTGTTATTTCCGTCCCCAGATTCACCAGGTACTTCTAAGAGTCAGAGTGAAGAGAGTTTCAAGTAAGTCAAGTCTCCAACACTCCTCTTACACTTTCGTTCTTCAGAAGATACTCGATGACCTTGACCAATACGAGAGAGCGGTCAAGAGAGAGAAAAGAGATGAGAGGTAGGGATGAGGAAATTTCATAAGGGAGTGTGGTGAAGGGATGGCCCAGACAATGTGAGGAGAGACGGACATGGACAACCAGCCCAGACTGGAATAGATGGTCAAAAGGCAAAACTGGCAGCAGCGTCACCATGCTCTCGGGCATCATACCCCTTTTGAATTTGACAAAGTTCCTAGAGGTGATGCCCACATGGATGTCAGTCAAGAACAAAGGGTCTAGTGCCGAAGCGATAGTACAGCCCGCAGGACATTTGCCTTGCATGCTGCCGACCGAGTTTGATCCTGGGCATCATATGGTCCCCTGAGCACCACCAGGATTGATTCCTGAGTTCAGAGCCAGAAAGAACTCCAGAGCATCATCAGGTCTGACACAGAAAGCAAAAATAAATAAGAGAGAGAACAAACGATCTAGGGCAGAGAACGTAGGGCCCATCCCAAGAAAAGTGCAAGAAAACTCCCAAATAGAGCTGTGGAGTTAATCTAGAGGGGAACCAGACTGCACAGAGCCCAGAGACCTCCAAGATAAAAATTAGAACCCAGAGCAAGCTGGTGGAACTGATCTGGTAGAAATCTTTGTTGGAATACCATGCAGCAGTAAGGCAAAAAGAGTATGGAGAAAAGGTAGCAAATAAAAAAATAAAATAAAGCCATTATTCATTTCAGTTTAAAAGGAAAACATAATAGTATATTAATTGACTCTTTTAAATAATGTTACATGGGAATATTAAAGAAAACATAGAGGGTGGAGCAATAGTATAGCACATAGGGCACTTGCCTTGCATGTGGCCAGCCCGGGTTCGATCCCTAGCATCCCATAGGGTCCCCTGAGCCTACCAGGAATGAAACCTGTACACAGAACAAGGAGTTATCCCTGAGCCCTGCTGGGTGTGGCCCAAAAATACACAAAAAAGAAAATATGGACAATTCCTTGAGAAACATGGTGAGAAATATACCAGAGGAAAAGGGGTAAAAGAGCTGAAAGCTTCAACTTCCACGAGACTAAGTCCAAAGAAACCATAAATTGATCAAATATAACAACATATGCACAGCAGTTGGAAAGATGGGGCTGTGCAAATGTATGCCCCAAAAGCTCAAGGATGGGAATGTAATCAACTCTAGGTTTGAGGACACCAGAGACAAGATTAATGTCTACATACACCATGAAGCCCTCATGACAATCTAATTAGCGAACATAACCAACACATTCCAGAAGCTCCCTTGGGTGCCTTTTCCCTTTGTGTCTCTACCTCTCTCTAGCTAACTGCTTTTAATCTTTATAACTGGTTTATATTCTCTATAATTGTGTATACCTCAAGTTATACAATAAGAATTCTTTTCATTCTGGCTAATTTCACTCAGCATAGCCATTTTGATATTCCTATGTTTCTGTATATATCATTCGTTTACATATCATTTACACTTGAGCAGTATTCTGTTGTGTAACTGTATGTACAGTTTGTTTATCCATTCACCTGTCAAATATTTGGCAGCTTCGTGTTGTGACTGTTCCACCTAAGGGTGCTCTGAACATTCACGAATACATCCTTGGACTGATTCTTTCTCCTCACATCTAGGAGAGGAGTGACAGTGTCATCTGTCACTGTCACTGTCATCCCCTTGCTCATCAATTTGTTCAAGCGGGCACCAGTATCGTCTCTCATTGTGGGACTTATTGTTACTGTTTTTGGCATATCCAATACTCCACGGGGAGCTTGCCAGGCTCTGCCGTGTGGGCGAGATACTCTTGGTAGCTTGCCGGGCTCTCCAAGAGGGCCTGAGGAATCTAATCCGGGTTAGCCATGTGAAAGACGAACGCCCTACTGCTGTGCTATCACTCCAGCCCGACAGTGTCATATGATAGGTAAATGTTTGGCTTTGTTTTTAAAACTGAGAAACTGCTTAATAGTATGGTACCACTGTGTATTTCCCCCAGCAGTGCCTGTAAATAATAGTTGTCCCAAAGCGTTTACCCCAACTTTGTATGATTTAAAATTTTAAATTTGTTTTTTTTAATGTGAATAACCTCTCTGTGGTTTTAGTTTGCATCGTGACCATATTTTAATATACTCCTTGCAGTCTGTGTGTCTCTGCCTATGAATGATCTAATAAAATCTGGTTGCCCTCTTACTTTTCAGGACCCCACCTCTGTACCTTTGCTGATTACCAATTCTTTTAGCTGGGATATTTTTTTCCCTCATATTACCTTCATACACACAAAAAAAAAAAAAACCATCAAAGACTATTTCTATCAAGAGGCATTGTGTAACCTTCCCAAGCTCCAAGGCCCTCTCTCTATCTCCTATAATACCCGTCACTCATTCATTATTGTCCAATTTTAAAGACGTATGTGATTGTATGTGTGTGCACATGTGTGAACACATGTGTGTTTGTGTATGTACTAGTATTTTCATAGAGGCCACCCCCCAGGGGTACACCATGAAGGCTATCCCTGATAGTGCTGGCTTAAGGAACATGAGGGCCAGGATTAGAACCCAGGGCCATGCTTCACCACTTGAGCTGTCTCCCCAGTCCTTATTTTATCATATTTTATTTTTTTTTAAATCACTCACACCATCCAGGAGAACTCACCCACACTTGTTCCCAACCTCTGGTAATCTGAGTGCTGTTGTCAATGTCTACTAACTTCTTTATTATTTTTTATTCATCTACTTATTTTCTTTCTTTGCACTTACATGTGAAATGAACAAATATTTTTTCCTACTGACTTATTTTGCTTCACACAATACAATATTAGCACAAATAATGCTGCAATAAATTATGTATAATACATATAGTTCTTCAATTAATGATGTCATCTTAGATAAATAGAAACCTCAGAAATTGGACTTGAAGCTCATATGGTAGTTTTTATTTTAGTTTGGGGCAGAAGTTCCACACTATTCTCCAAAATGGTTGACATAATTTATATCCTCACAGTGTGGAAGGATTCCTTTATCTCCACACCTTCCTACCAATTGTAATTGGTCTTTTATATGAAGGCCATTCACACAGGGATAAGACTATATATCTCTGTGGTTTTGATTTTATTCTTCCTAATAATCAGTGTCTAATTTTTATGTGCCTATTGATCATCTGCATGTCTTCTTTGGAAAAGCAGCTATTCAGATACACCAATTTTTCAATTGGATTATTTGGGGGTTTTTGTTGTTGTTGTTCTTGTTGAATTGTACGAGTTCTTAGTATACCTTGGATATTAACCTCTTATTCAATGCACGCTACACGAATAGCTTCTCCTGTTCAATAAACTGCCTTCCCCCCCCCCCAGGTGTTTAGCAATTTATCTAATGGTATAAGTCTTTGTGCTTCTGGGACTCACAGGACAGCTGGTCTTAGGCATAGCTTTTTTTTCTTTTTTATTCTTCTCTCTCTTTTTTTTTTTTTTTGGCTTTTTGGGTCACACCTGGTGATGCTTAGGGGTTACTCCTGGCTCTGCACTCAGGAATTACCCCTGGTGGTGCTCAAGGGACCCTATGGGAAGCTGGGAATTGAACTGGAGTCGGCCACGTGCAAGGCAAATGCCCTCCCCACCATACTATCGCTCCAGCCCCCAAGGCTTAGCTTTTTAATTATTTATTTGTGTTTTATTAAGTCACCATGATTTACAAAGTTGTTCATAACAAAGTTTTGGGTGTGCAATGTTGCAGTGTCCAAGGTTCCCCCCCTTCCCCACCCCCCCCCCGGCCCACAGCCTGCCTCACTGACCGGTACATCAGTAAGTTGGGTTACTGTAGTTTGTGTCTCATGTTTGCAGTGTTCTTGGCTCTGGTTTAGACGTACACACATACCTCACCTGTACACTGCCAATGCCCCTAAGCCCTCTGATCCCTAGCCCTATTATCTACTGTCCACCCAAAATTCCCCGCTTCATTTGTTTTCTTTCCTGTCCTTATTTCTGTAATCCAGGGTACAGGATAACCTAGGTAGGGATGCACTGTGTTTTTATTCTGTTACTATTTCCTTTTCCTGCGTTGAGTTTTTTTTTCTTTTGTTTGATTGTGATCCAACTTGTTGTTTTATTTTTTCACTTCCTTTGCCATTAGAGTCAAGTCCCTGAAGATATCCCTCACATCATGAAAAATATTGCCTGTGCTTTCTTTTATTAAATGGCTTCATTTCTTGTATATGGGTCTTTAGTCTATTCTGAATTTATTTTTGTATTTGGAACTAAACAGTGTACCAGTTTAATTCTGTGCATGTATCTGTCTAATTTTTTCAAATATTATTTGTTAAATAGCTTTTTTCTTTCCTTATTATATATAAATGGCTCTTTCTCATAGACTGTCAATATTTATCAGGTTTTTATTTCATAAACTGTGTCAATAATTCTGGGTTAATTTCTGGTCTTCTGATTTTGTTCCATTTTTGTATGTGTGTGTGTTTTATTGCCATGCTTTTTAGGTTACTATTACTTTGCAATATAATTTGAAGTCGGGTAGCATGATGTCACATTTTTGGAGGGCACAGGAGAATTTGGGGCCACACCTGGTCATGCTCAGGACTGACTTCTGACCCTGCTCTAAGGGATGACTCCTGGCAGTGCTTGGGGAACCATATGTGGCATTGGTGCCGGGGACTGAACTAGGGGAAGTGAAGATCAAGCCAAGCACCTTACCCACTGTTCTATCTCTCCAGCCCAATGACACAGAAACATGTGAAGGCGTGACCCCACAAAAACGAATGTGAGTTCTATGATTTTTTTATCTTTTGTTTCTGTTCTATTTGTAGAGCTTTCTGTCTTTTATTCTATCCGAACCTAGGTAAAGGCCTTGGTTTTAATGATCTTTGGGGTTCTTTGGTGTTTCTTACTCATTTATTTTCACGCTAATTTGTATTATTCCAGATCTTCTATAAGACTTTCACTGTGGTTGTTCTTTTTCAAGTTTATCTAGGTATAAATTTTATATTTATTATTTTCCTTGTCTCTTTATGTAAGCTTGTATTGTTATTAACAATGCTCTTAGTACCGCTTTTGCTGTATCCCATAGGTTATGTTATCTTGAGTCTATTTTCACTTGTCCCCAAGTATTTTTTTAATTTCAGTTTTGATTTCCTTATTGGTCCAGTGGTAATTTGTAAGTATGTCGTTCAACCTCCAATTTTCTTTCTTTGACTAATCAAAGATTTATCACTGTCATCCCGTTACTCATCAATTTGTTGGAGTGGGCACCAGTAATGTCTCTCATTGAGAGACTTATTGTTACTGTTTTTGGCATATCCAATATGAATGGGGAGCTTGCCAGGCTCTGCCGCTCGGGCTCCATACTTTCAGTAGCTTGCCGGGCTCTCCGAGAGGGGCGGAGGAATCCAACACGGGTCAGCCGTGTGAAAGGCGAAAGCCCAATCGCTGTGCTATCGCTCCAGTCAAAGATTTATATTTATATTTAATTGTGATTGTGATATACATTGTGATTGTGGGGGGGCAGGGGAAATAACAGGATCTGATTTTAAATCTTCCTAAGCTTATTGGCAACTAGTTTGTTTTCCAACATATGGTCTACCTTTGGGAATGTTCTGTGTACATTTGGGAAATATGTAAAAGAGAATGTTCTTTGTCTGCTAAACCCATCTGGTCCAGTTCATCACTTATTTTCTTATTTATTCTGGTTGACAGGTTCATGATTGTAAGTGGGCTGTATCTCCTACTCCTATTAATGCTGCTCTTTAGTTCAATTAAATTATTTTTACATATTTTAGTGCTCTCATTTTTGCATAGAGATAAAGTATAATATCTGCTTATTGTATTAAGTCCTTGGCTATTATATAAATACCTATTCCTATCTTGGATTATCCCTTTGGAGGGCAGGAAATTGATGTTATCAAAATATCTCTGTACTCTTTTTCTAAAAAAAAAAATCATCTGCTTGTAAACGTATGACCTATTATGCAGATTGACATTTAACTAATTCTATGATCCACATTCATTTTTGGCTTTTTTGGGGGGGGCCACACCCAACTGTGCTCAGGACTTCCTCCTGGCTCTGAATTCAGGGCTCTCTTCTGATAGGGCATGGAACACTGAGAGGCGAGCACTCTACCCACTGTACTAGCTCTCCAGCCCCCAAGGAGCCACATTTTTATCTTCTCTCTCTTCCCACATTGTCTAATTTTGGTGTTTTGCTGCTTGTTGGTGGGCTGGAGCGATAGCAAGCAGGTAGGGTGTTTGCCTTGCACACAGCCGACTCGAGTTTGAGTCCTCCATCCCTCTCGGAGAGCTTGGCAAGCTACCAAGAGTATCCCACCCGCACGGCAGAGCCTGGCAAGCTCCCCGTGGTGTCTTCAATATGCTAAAAACAGTAACAACAAGTCTCACCATGGAGACGTGACTGTTGCCCACTCGAGCAAAAATTGATGGACAATGGAAGACAGTGCTACAGTGCTACAGTGCTGCTTGTTGGTGGGTTTCTTCTTTTTTTTTAATCTACAAAAGCAAAACACCCTTTTCTTTCTGCATTTGAAACATATTGTGCTATTTTCTTCTGTCTTGCAAGGTTCTACTGAGCAATCTGAAAGTTATTCAGGGTTCTGTTGAATAAGATTTGTTTTTCTCTAGATGCCTTCAGCATTCTTTCCTTAGTTTTAGTCTTTGTCACAGGTGTATTTGTGTTCATTTTGATCGGAATTCCTTGAACCTTTTGTATACATATTGTTAATTCCTTTCCCAAATTAGGGAACTTGTCCACTATAACTTCAGGTCAGGTTTCTACCCCTCTCTCTCTCTCTTCTCTCTTGGGACTCCTGTGATGTGGATGCTACTTTTAATGCTATTCCATTGAGGTTTCACACCTTTTCTTTTTGCAAGCTTCCTGCTCAGTGTTGGAGCTTGATAACCCCGTGGGGGACTATGCAGTGCCAGGGGTCAAACCCTGACCTCCCATTTGCCAAGGATGGGTTACAACATTTTGATCTCTCTCCTTATCTTTGTTTCCTTGTTTTCCTGTTATTCTTGCCTTTCACTCTTGTGTTTGGGTACACGGTGCTGTGTTCCCACCCTCTCACTCTATCTGCTGCTACTTTTGCCTACTGTGGACTCCCTCTAACCATATTTTTAGTCCAACTATTATTTCTTTAACTCTATTATTCCTATTTGGAACCTTCTGAAGAACCAAAAACATGGTAGAGGAGTTAAGGTGAGAACTTGCATGTGACTGAACCTGGTTTAATCTCCTGTACCACATGTTTCCCTGAGCATCACTGAGTACAGTCTCGAGCAGGCACCAGTAACGTGTCTATTGTGAGACTTGTTACTGTTTTTGATATGTTGAATACACCACAGGGAGCTTGCCAGGCTCTGCCGTGCGGGCAGAATACTCTCTGTATGGCCACCATCCTCCCCACCTTGAGTCCTGGTGACCCAAGGGCATTCCAAGTAAAGTCACATGACCAGTTATCAAACCTCTCACCATTTTCAGCCACTTTTCCTTAGGAAAGCACTGCTCCTTCCATCACCCAGACCTCCACAGGGGCAACCGTACGTGTGTGTGTGTGTGTGTGTGTGTGTGTGTGTGTGGTGTGTGTGTGTGTGTGTGTGTGTGTGTGTGTGTGTGTGGTGCACCCACACCTGTGTTATCCACTCATCCATTATTGGACACCTTGGTTGATCCCATATTCTGGGTATTGCGCTAAGGGCTTCAATAAGTAATGGTGTACATATGTCCTTTTGAATGAACGTTTTTCCATCTTAGAGGTAAATGCCAAGAAGTGGAATTGCTGAATTGTGTGGCAATTCTTTTTTTTTTTTCACTTTTCTGAAAAATTTCCACACTATTTCCCATAGGAGTGGACCAGAAAACAGCCCCACCAACACGGTGTGAGTTTCTTTATCACCACATCCGCACCGACACAGATTGGTCTCAGGTTTTTTGATATGCGCCCGCTCACCAGTATGAAGTGATATCTCATTGTCATCTTGATTTGGACTTACTTGATAATAAGCCATGATGAACACTTTTTCATGTGCTTCTTGGCCATTTGTCTGACTTCTTCAGTAAAGTGCCTGTTCATTTCCTCCACCCATTTTTTAGAACTTTTGCAATTTTTTTATGGATGTTTGTGAGTTATTTCCATATCTTTCATATTAACCTTTGTCTTATGTGTCGAGTACAAATATTTTCTCCCATTCAGTAGGTACCTTTTCGTTTTAGCCTAATGTTTTTGTCATGGAAGAACTTCTTAAGTTGATGAAGTCATATTTATTTACTCTTGTTTTTGTTGCCTTTACCAATGGAATCATGTAGTTGAAAAATCCATAAGGTCCAATCTTGGAGTGCTGTGCATATATTTTCCTCAGTGTATTTTATGGGTTCTGGTCTGATGTCAAGGTCTTTGTCCACATTGAATTGACTTTTGTGGACAATAGATGCCACCTGCCCATGTATGTAGTAGCCTGCGGTTCCTATTCGAGGTGGGGGATGCCGTGATATGCAGGAAGGGTTCCCAGGTCCCCTGGTGGACGCAGAGCTTTATCTTTACTTCTCATCTCTACCTTACACTTTTCCCCCTACATCTTTTCTATACATGTGTTGACAAACCAAAACATAGTACTACTGTGTTGTTGTTTTGTTTGAGGGTTATACCCAGTGGTGCTCAGGGCTTAATCATGCACTCAGGCATCACCCCTGGTGGGACTGGGAAGATCATCTGAAGTTCCAGGCATCGAACCTGGGTTGGCCGGGTACAAGGCAATGCTCTAGCCGCTGTACTGTCTCTCCAGCCTAGTACTATTGTTTTTGCATTAAACAGACTATCGTCCCTTTAAAATATTTTAAAGTAGAACAGCTGGAGCGATAGCACAGCGGGTAGGGCATTAGCCTTGCACACGGCCAACCTGGGTTCAATTCCTCCGTCCCTTTTGGAGAGACCGGCAAGTTACCGAGATTATCCCGCCCACACGGCAGAGTCTGGCAAGCTCCTCTTGGCATATTCGATATGCCAAAAACAGTCACAACAAGTCCCACAATGGAGACATTACTGGTGCCCATTGGAGCAAATCAATGAACAATGGGATGACAGTGACAGTGTGATGAGAACTTGCTTTGCATGTAGTCAGCCCAGGTTTAGTCACCAGCATCCTATATGGTCCTCTGAGCACCCCCAGGAGTGATTCCTGAGCACAGAACCTGGAGTAACCCCTTAGTATCTCCAGTGTAGCCCAAAAAAGAAAAAATGAAGTATTTTAAAGTATTTTATGTTTATCCACACCTTCATTATTTCTGGGGTCTCTTTTTGTACAGAGTCACATTTTTGTCTGCTATCATTTTCTGGAGAACTTTGTTCAATGTTTTGTTCCAATATTACAAGACTTATAATGATAGATTGGTTTTCATCTTTTAAAGAATGATTGTCTATTTCACTTTAATTTGGTGAGATTTTTCACATTAGAATTCTAGAACAGCAAGATTTCTTTTTTCTTCTGTATTTCCTTTAGTACTTTAAAAACTAATCAGGCCCAACTCATGTCCTCAGAGCTCCCACCTTACTAACAATTCCTTATAATGTGATTAGTATTTGTTTGTCCCCCTTAATTGGTTTTTCTGGCTAGGTTATGGGTGGTCACACGCCCAGAGCAATTTAGTTAAATAATCTCACATCTATCAGTCTTCCGCCTGAGTCTCACCCAAACCCACCCCATTATGAACCTGTCACCTAATCCACCCAAAAGCTATTTTATAAAACTTAACTTTATAAGTGGGCTGGAGCGATAGCACAGCAGCAGGGTGTTTTGCCTTGCACATGGCGGACCCGGGTTCGATTTCTCCACCAATGCTGATACTACCGAGAGTATCTCGCCCGCATGGCAGAGCCTGGCAAACTCCTCATGGCGTATTCGATATTTTGAGTAACAACAAGTCTCAAAATGGAGACGTTACTGGTGCCCGCTCGAGCAAATCGATAAGCAAAGGGATGACAGTGACAGTGACCGTGAACTTTATAAGCACAACAGGTCAACTATGAATCCTGAGACACCCTTCTATTCTCTAGTGTATTTTGCTTGAATAAGTTTGCTTGTTTGGTTTTTTTTTTTTGCTATAGAACTTGTATGTTGATGTGTGACCTTCATCTTTGTTTATGGGAATAAAGA